>NW_028245378.1:0-191100 GCF_964263255.1 Lissotriton vulgaris
ACATATTGTAACCAACACTGCAGAGATACCCCATATAAACTGGATTATAGTTGGGGCATTTAAGTTAGACAATGGCAGTAACTTTCGTCAATCAATAACTGAAGAGTAGAACCTTATTAAAAGCACAACAAGAACACAATACCATAGCACAACTTAAGCTGAGTTACATCTAAGACTGAGAGGTTAACCCCAGAACTAGGTGCAAAATCAGATGACTACCGGAAGCACTACGAGGGCAGAATATACATTATTCAAATGTAGCTATCATAGCAATGTAATAATGGTTTTAACAAGGACCTTCCCTGACTTTGATGAATCAATAAATAGATTCCCAATTCAGTGAATACATGACCCACATTTATTAGATACTAGTAGAGTTAAGCAAAA
The DNA here is from genome assembly GCF_964263255.1 of Lissotriton vulgaris. Lineage (NCBI taxonomy): Eukaryota > Metazoa > Chordata > Amphibia > Caudata > Salamandridae > Lissotriton > Lissotriton vulgaris. The sequence goes on from NW_028245378.1 coordinate 388, forward strand.
ATATAACTTAACAGTGTTTTTTTAAATTATGTTACTTACAACATTTTGTAATTAACCGATCATGCCAACATAAATCTAACGCAGCATCCAAATCTGAATTAAAAGCAACTGTGAATGTTAGGCAGACGGGGCCTAAGCTTGAGAGAGCAAGAGTACTCCTTTAGTTCCACAGTTTTCTGATTTCATTATGGTTGAGATGAGGGTTGTCTCTGGAGAAGAACACAGATTACTCAACAATGACTTACAGGCACTATATTGCTCATTATATCGTTGTTGAACAAGCTTTATTCGAGATAATTTCTCATAAAAGCACAGCATAAAATTGAACATAACAAAATAAAAAACAAATCATTTAACATATACAAATTCATATAAGACATTTTGTGCAAGCTCATGCAATACCAACATATAAAAGTACACATATATAGCAGATTAGTTTGGAATTTATAAAACAATTAAAAAACAAATTAACTAAGCCCACCCATAGATCGCCGCCTAATTGCCCAGGCCCACCCCAGGTATTTGGCTACCCCGAGAACTATCGACTCCTGGGTAGATGTGCATAAAATTCTCAATGCCACTGCACTATGTCGTGTCCCAAGGTTTTTGCATACAGGGGTAACCCATACCCTCCTAGGTGATAAATAGGCTTTACAGACAAATAAAAAGTGACCTAGGCTTTCAACAGCGGCTTCACACACTGGGCATGACATATTGGTCGACCTCTGCCAACCTGCAGTTAGTTTTTTAAGCGGGATAGATCCTGATCTTAACTGAAAGACTAACTTCCTGTCCAGTGGGACCGTAATATTGTCCCAATAATTTTCTAGCATAGGGTAGATTTTGGCCTCCAGGAAGCGACCCGCCATGGAATCAGACCTAGCGCCTCTCAGAAGATTGTTGTCCACCCAATCCCAATATTGGGATTTGAGGGCTTCCTTGCTTGGGAAGACTGCACCCTGCGGGTTGGTCCAAAGATTAGAAAACCCCAAGTTAGTTAACATGGCCCTCAAATTTTTTAGCCACTTTATCTTGTGGAATATTGCCTAATCTCAGGAGTTGTCCAGAGACGTCTCCAATAGAGAACAGGGCGCAATCGCGCTCTATCACTAATTGTCCGTCTACCCAACTCCAGGAACAATGGTATTAGAGGAGTGCTCTGTTGAAGGCCTGTGATCCCTCTAAGGAACCTGTTTTCAGATGTCTGTAGGGTCGAGAGGTTGTCCCAAGCCCATAACTCTGCACCATATAAGGTCGCACCTAGGACCTTTGCATCGTAGACTATAAGGACAGGTTTAATCGGTTTGGTCTTGGATTTTCTGTGTTCCCCCCGCAATGCTCCTGATAATTGTTGGTGTTTTAAGGCCGTTTTCTCCAGGTGATGGGACCAGCCCGAGCCCTCTGCTATTTGGACCCCTAAGTATGTAAACTCCTTGACAATCTCTAGCTTACTGTTGTTCAGGGTTACCTTGGGATGGATTTTACGGCGTGGGGAGAAAACCATTAATTTCGTCTTACCCACGTTTACTTCTAAGCCGTGCTCTTTGCAAAAAGCATCAAAAATGTTTAATGCACGTTGCAACCCTGCAGGGGTCTTTGGCATAATCAGGGTGTCGTCAGCGAACATCAGGATCGGGACCCTGACACCCGCTAACGATGGTGCATCTATACTCACTTCTAACATTCGCTCGACAATCCCATTGATGAATAATGAAAAGAGTAAGGGTGCCATGGCGCAGCCTTGGCGGACCCCCCTTTCCACCGGGAAGTCCGATGTTGACTCACCATTTCCACCCCACTGAACTCTTGCGAAATTGGATTCATGCAGGCGCATGATTAGGGTGAGCAATTCAACCGGGATGCCTAGTTTTTGCAGGACCAGCCACAACTTAAACCTAGGGACCAAATCAAATGCTGCCCGCAGGTCGACAAATGCGACATACAGGGAGCCCCTGCCGAGCAAAACCGTCCTCCACCGCAGTATAGTAAAACGGAAGACATGGTCAATTGTGCTGGTTGCCCGCCTGAATCCTGCCTGGAAGGGGGAAAGAGCGTTGTTGTCATCCACCCAGCCCATAAGCTGATTTGTAACCATTTTCCCCATTACTTTTTGTATGGTTGCTATCAGACTTATGGGCCTGTAGTTGGCGGGGAGAGAACGATCTCCCTTTTTGTAAATTGGAATGATGATTGCTCCTTGCCATAACTCGGGTACCACCCCCCCCTTGGCTAGAGCATTTCCCAGCAGAAAAATATACCTCGCCCATCTCTTCGTGTCATGCTTGAAGACATCCGAGGGTATCCCGTCTAACCCCGGTGCCCTCCCGCATTGTACAGAGCTAATTGCATTCTCTACTTCTTTGAGGGAGAACAAATTGTCAATAGCAAAGACTGGCAGTATGGCCTCCCCCACCCCAGGATGCTTTACTTCAGCGTATTGTGGTCTGAAGTACTCAACCCAGGCTTCTTCGGCTACATTATTGTCGGGCCTTGCGGGGATACCTCCTCTACCCCACTTATTAATTTTCCAGAAAAGCCTAGAATCCTTACTACTAGAGGCCTCCTTTAACTCTGCCCAATGGTCTTCATCCCATTTCCTCTTGGCCTGGGAGATGGCTATTTTGTACGATTTCCTAGCCGCTCTGATTGCATCCCTGTCCCTATCTCTAATGGCTTGGCCTAATTTCAATCGGGCAGATCTGCACTGGCGATTAAACCACCTACCAACGTCCGTTTTTTTTTCCCCTTTGTTGATCTTCGGCTGTATAAAGCATGGTTTAAGGAGGGAAAATAGCTTATCATGGATATCTGTAATATCCCTAGCCCCGGGGGTTATGGAATCAGCCGCTTCCATAGTGGAAATTGCCTTATCCACCTCAAGGTTAACATAGGTCATTGCTTCATCGTTTGCCAATACCCTTGGCCATTTTAGCCTACGTGCGTCATTGGCCATTACTGGGATCTGGTCATTTCTTAAATGCTTATTTTGGGATCCTACATTCCACCACCTATGAATCACACAGAGGGGATTGTGGTCACTTTCTATTCTGGGCTTGATGACCATATCAGTAACTCCCTGCCACAGCTGGAGGCTACATATTACGTAATCGATTCTACTCCTGCTATGGCCATTGTCAAAAGTGCAACTGCCCTCCTTGTCCCCTGGTGTTCTCCCATTCAGGGCTCTTAAACCGTGCTCCATACAGATAGCATTTAATAACAGAATGTCCTTTGTCCACCGCTTGACAGGGTTTAAACATAAAGATGGTACTCCCCAAAGAGTGTCCTCGTCCTTCCCTAAGGGATCGTTTGTACTGTCAAGGGGTTAGAAGGTCCTGTTAAGATCCCCGGCTACTAATACCCTACTATCTTGGGGCTTTGTTTCTAGGGAGGCAGACAGCACCTCTAGGGTGGGAGAGTTAGCTGAATTACTGCCTCTTGCATAGACGTTATACAGATCGATTAAAACCCCCTTTTTTGATGAAATTCTTAGCAGTTGTAAATCACTAGTACCCAAATCCAACACTTTGATAGAAATGTCCTGGTCCTGCATTATCCATACAGTGAGACCTCCCATTGGCCGACCCCTACCTCCTTTGAAGGCCGGTATAGAAAAGTTTAAGTAGCCACAGAGAAAAACGGGGTCACAAGCCCAAGTTTCTTGGAAGCAACACACATCAAACCCATTAATGAATTCTACCCACGTTTGAGAGTCTAGCTTACTTCCCAGCCCAGCAATATTCCAGGACAGAAACATACTAAGCTCGCCCCCAATTTGATTGATATTATTAGAACATGGTTGAGAAGTCATTGGGTTTTCAGTGTTGTTAGTAACCCTCACAAAACCACCATCGATGTCATCATCCTCATTTACTGTGGGTGTGAATGGTTCCCCTACACCAGCGTTGATATTTGCTATCCCGCCTCCTTCTACCACAATCAAACTCCCGTTTCCAGTGTTTCTAACATTTGGAATTGTACCAGCATTGACATCAAGTTCTTCACAACTCCCTTGTAAGTCACTATTACTTCCTCCTCCACTACTGCACAAATGTTGAGGGGTCTGTCAACATCCCCACCCTTGATCTTGCCATCCGACCGGAGGGTTATAATTCATACAGGTGGTATAATTTTGACACAGTGGAGGTGGAGCTGGTGTGGGAATCATTGGCCATGGTAGGGTGTGGGTATTTGTGTGTTCATTGAGCATGCTAGTCGATACACTGGTTGGATGGGGATAGAAAAAGGTGAGGTCGACAATTCCAATTCCTCCCTTATTTATGCCCCATCCCTGTCTAGTTATCCATCCTGCCACCCTTAGATCTTGGAAGTTAACCACGATGCAATCCCCTCCCAGGCTTTTGGTTGTATAGCCTATCCAATCTATTCTCCTTACCCCCAGGATTAATCCATCGACATCTCCAGGTAGAGGCCGATTCACCCTTAACCAGTGCATGATCTTGTTTTTAAGCATCTGGAAGGTTTCTCTCTGTCCTACAGGTAATGGTGGAACATTTATGAGGACTGCTACGTAGGGGAAACCATCTGGGGTGAGGTTCACGGGGGTTTCCTATGTGGTGGCTTTATCAAGGGTGTTGGGATTGGTTTGGTAGCTGTAGGAACGAAGCGGGGTGCAGGTTTGTTTGGTGCTAGCTGAGTGTTAGTTGGTTGGGTAGGTACTGTGGCATTGCCCACTGAAAGACACACGTTACCCCCTGGTCCAGCAGTAGAGGGAGGATTTGGTATTTTAGTCATTTGCTGCACCTCAGTCTGGGCTGGATTTACAGTATTAGTGAGATTTGCAGCAGGGCCTGGATCAACAGGCTTAGGAGGTCTTTTTGCAATCACACTACCTGACTTGGGCGGCAGTGGAAGGTTGGTTTGAGGCCTTCTTCCCTTATCCTGAGTAGCACAGTTGGTATTGCTCAGGGGCATGCTAGCTACATCTGCCCTTGCGTGAGTTTTAATCAACGCTTTTGTGGAATAGAAGTTGTCTAACGTTACCTGCTCAAAATGGTCTAATCGATCAGAGAGCTTACCAATTCGGTCATCAATCGGGGAAAGTAGTGATCTAAGCAACTTTTCTAACTCCGGGATCAAGTTTACGAGTGGCGATAGCTTGTCATCTATTGAGGGACCTATCTCTGGAGTAATATTCCTTCCAGTGACTGGGCTATTTAGTAAAACAACATCCCCCTCTTGTACGCTTCCTGTGCTACAACTTGCTTCAGTGGCAACCTCTCTAGTACACATACTTTTATGTAACTTTCTATGCTTTTGTGGGGGTTTAACAAATTTACATTTTCTTGGTATGGTAGTCCTTTTCCTTTTGGATCCATGCTTGGGTTGGGCCAAAATAGCCTGGGCACCTGAATCAGGAAGCATCATAGGATTAATATGACTCACACAAGGTGAAATCAGTTCAGTAACATTGTCCTTATTTGTTACATTTGAAGGTACATCATATCGCTCATTTACAACTGGGAGATTTACTGAGGATAACGGAGTTACCAAGGCAGGATATATTTGGGCAGGGTGCTTATCCGTAGAGTTTTTAAGTAGTTCAATAGACAATCTGCGCTCAGCGCGCCTCTCTGCAAGTGTTATCTCTTTGTCAATGGATAGAGATGGGCGGTTAAAAAAGAATTTGTCCAGCGGACCAATTGCCGGTGGTCCAGTCTCGACAGAAGGAGTTGTCGGGATAGCACTACTTGTGGAGGTAGACATTGATCTATTGAACGCCAACACAGTGAAGCACTTAGATATCACTTACTGTAATCCGATCCGTTAAGGGAAATATCAGGGGACTGGCCCAGCCCGGCCTCCCTCGGCCCCTGACGGCCACAGACGGTCCCGCCCTTGTCCCGGGCTTCTCCCGGCGCCCTCCCGCGCGCTCCCGCGCTGCGGGACACTCAAGTTGAAGATATACTGGCTGAGGAGGAAGGGGAGAAGCCTGCAGGGAGAGCGTCCCAGCTGTTGGCGATTGGGAGTTGTGGGCGCTCCTGGGACTTGGAGTCCTGCGCCCACAACACGCTCGCAGCCCTGCAGGTCCCAGCACCCAGAGGATGACTTTAGGCAGTGGCGCTGTGCAAGGGTGACCTCCGGCGAAGCGGGACCCGCGCAGCGGGTACCGCGAGCAGTTGAAGAAGGGAGGCAAGATAAGTTCTGCAAATGCGGCAACACAACAAGCCCAGCGTCTGGTCAGCAGCAAAGAAACAGTGAAATCCGCCGATGCAGGTGAGGAGGCGGGTTTTCTCCACGTTGACAAGCCAGGCGAGGAGCCTGCAGGGAGAGCGTCCCAGCTGTTGGCGATTGGGAGTTGTGGGCGCTCCTGGGACTTGGAGTCCTGCGCCCACAACACGCTCGCAGCCCTGCAGGTCCCAGCACCCAGAGGATGACTTTAGGCAGTGGCGCTGTGCAAGGGTGACATCCGGCGAAGCGGGACCCGCGCAGCGGGTACCGCGAGCAGTTGAAGAAGGGAGGCAAGATAAGTTCTGCAAATGCGGCAACACAACAAGCCCAGCGTCTGGTCAGCAGCAAAGAAACAGTGAAATCCGCCGATGCAGGTGAGGAGGCGGGTTTTCTCCGCGTTGAAAAGCCAGGGGAGGAGCCTGCAGGGAGAGCGTCCCAGCTGTTGGCGATTGGGAGTTGTGGGCGCTCCTGGGACTTGGAGTCCTGCGCCCACAACACGCTCGCAGCCCTGCAGGTCCCAGCACCCAGAGGATGACTTTAGGCAGTGGCGCTGTGCAAGGGTGACCTCCAGCGAAGCGGGACCCGCGCAGCGGGTACCGCGAGCAGTTGAAGAAGGGAGGCAAGATAAGTTCTGCAAATGCGGCAACACAACAAGCCCAGCGTCTGGTCAGCAGCAAAGAAACAGTGAAATATATCATTTATCTTGGACTTAATAGTAAACCTTCTGTTATTGCATTAAAATAGTGGGGTCTAAAACAGCTGTTGACATATTGGTTATACAATTCAGGGAATGTTTCAAGAAATCATAGTTATTATTACTGAGTTTACCCTTTGTAATAGGTGGACAGCTGGTACAGTAAGTCTCTGATGCAGCATCCACAGAGGAATGATTTTCGGTGTGAACTTCTCCCAGATAGGAATGTAATGTATACAGAGCACTTCCCTGTGAAATTCATGTTTACCAAAGGGAGATAGTGGGCTTAGCAGTAGTAGAAACTATGTTTGCAGGAACATGTGAGGAAGAAAGACTTTTCTCCGGTGCAGCAATTTTATTATCGATGGCCCCCATGACAATATGTTGTCAATGGAATTGGAAGCTGTATGTTTTTTAACAGGGAGGCATCATTGGTGATAGAGTTGCTTTCCTTTTACTCATGTTCATGAATGATGGAACTAACAAGTTTGCATCTGCATACAATTGCATAAGTTAATGAAGGCAGAGATGAGAAATCAAAGCAATGAAAGTAAGAAGTCAAGGGGTGGCCCAGCTCAGTTTCAGTTATGCTCTGACAGACGTATACAACCCACGTCATGGCTCAGTCTTCTCCCACGTGCATCACAGGAACATCCTGCACATGTACCATGCAGCTGGAGCCCACTATTATACCATCTTAGATAGTGGTAAGTGTGCTTTCTATAGGGACTGTCAAAATATGTGCTGCTTTTGGCTGGAAACTTAGCAGCATTTGTTGATAAATGTAAAATAAACTGTTTAGCATAACTCCAAAATATAAACAAAGAAACATAATTGAAACAGAACATGACAGAACACAATAAAGCAGTCTAAACAATTTGCAACCATAGCACAACACAACAAAATCACAGTGCTATAATGCAGCACAAAATCATAGACAAAAAGCAACAACATATATCACCACTAAAACAAAATTCCCCACAATAAATTTGCAGTAATATTTAGTCATTATGTATAATAGGTGTTTGAAGCAAGCAATGCCCTTACTTGTCACCAAGGACAGGAAATATTACAAGTCAAAATGTTTTTTACGATTGCCAGTTATCTTTGTCACAGTTTTTGACTAAGTTAAATATTTGTTGAGCTGGGGGAATTGCTATTTTGTGACCTCGAACAGTGATTTATGATTGCTTATCACAGGAACCTTAAATGCATTTGCTACTTTTGGTTGGAAATGTAGCAGCATGTGTTAACACATCTACCGTAAACACAACTACACAATAACAGCATTACAGGGCCCAACGTAGCAAAACAGTCAGAACTGAACACAACACAGCAACCCTGCCACAACATAAAAACACCAAACTGCAAGAAAGCACTGCAAAAACCCAAAGACTTAAAACATGGTTAATCAAACATGCACTGGATATTCTAATGTATTAATTGTCCTGTCACAGTTAATAGTTGAACAGCAGTATTGCAGGATCTTAGACAGTGGACAATTGTTGACTGTCAGTGGAACTTCAAAGTAAGGTGTTTCTACAGAAGGCAGTATTTACTGACATCTCTAAAGTAAAAAAAGAACAGTAGAATACACAACATTTTAATATTACAAAAAGAAATTGACTGCACAATGGAAATATAATAAAGCACAACAAAACAAATCAGTCAAAGCATAATGCAAAACAGCAAGCAACACAATACACTTGCACAATGCAATAAAGCAGCACAAAAGCACAACAAATAAATAAAGCACAACTTCACCACATCCAAGTACAGCATAACAAATATGCACAAAAATTATTGAAACACTTTATACTTTACCACCTCTATAAATATGTTTCATAATACAGTGGTATATTTTGTTTTGCCCAAACACTGCTTTATTTATCACTAACTAGATGCAACAGCATCTGTAGGAAATTAGGTTTTTAAGTTGGGTGGCCTGTACAAGTAATAGGTCCAATATTTCTACTTACTGGGAAAGAAAGACCCCATTGTAGCACTTGACTCTCTCAGGGTAGCGACGTGGAGCTGTCCAAGGCCTACTCAGGGAGGTGTTGTGGGCTAGTGACCACCATTCGCAGGCATGCAACAATAACACTTTAGAAATGATTATTCAGTCAGTGCCTTTTCTGTAGAAACAAGAAAGTTCACTTATCACACACTACTAAATACTACCCATAAAGGTACAAGTATATCAATTAGGCAGATGGAAATTCCATAGATTACATTGCGTAATCACATTTGACCCCATAAGGTAAGTCTATTGACTCAGTAAAAGATTAAGGATCAACAAACCACATGTTAAAACACCATAATTGTGTGCATAAATGCAATTGTCCATAATTAATGACCATGTATATCTGATTTATTAATGTTAATAAAACATATTCACGTTGATCCTTATCACTGTCACCATTACTATATTATTAAAGCACTTTAAAAAGAACATAACATTTGTCTATGTGTTTTATATACTTTTAAGCCATAAAAATGAAGTCAACAAAACAACTCCTAGATGACACCACATTTCGATCACATAAAATACAACTATAGATTCAGGGCCCGATGTAGGTAATTCTAATTTACCACTTCTAAAATACCGCATCATACCGATTCGGTATTTAAGAAGTGGTAAATTAGAGGGGGGGAAATGTAGGTAATTCAGAATCGGTAAATACCGAATTGGTAAGATTCGGTATTTACCGATTCTGTAAATACCGAATAGGTATCCCCCATTGATTCCTATGGGCTTCGAAGCCCATAGGAATCAATGTGGAATACCGAATTGGTATTTACCGATTAGGTAAATTCCGATTGTTGTAAGGGTGCAGGGGGTGTCACTTTGACACCCTCTAGCACCCCAATTCCGGACTTGTGTGCCATGTGGCACACAGACATGCCCTAAGGGTATGTCTGTGTGTCACATTGCACAGGTGTGCATGCACAGATGTGCATGCATACCTGTATTCGGTATTTTACCACCCAATAGGATTGGGTGGTAAAATACCGATTCTTAAAGCCCTGTGGCACTCTGACATGTGCCAGCTACATCTGCATTTACAGAATCAGTATTTTACCGAGTCTGTATTTACCGATTCAGTATTTTTACCGAATCGGTAAATACAGAATCGGTAAAATACAGATTCTGTAAATGCATGCCCTACATCTGAAAACCGTAATACCGGTCGGAAACGGCAGAATTCGGCCGTTTCCGACAGGTATTAGGGCACCTACATCGGCCCCCAAGTCCCTAAAGGGTGCTACACATCATGTATCTTCCTTATACAAATTCAGACCAACTTAAATGCAACAATAAAACAACTCCCTACAAGGCGCTGCACTCCCACCTACAGAGCAGAAGCCCCAGCCTTGTGAGTACTTTAAAAATTATGAGAAAAATCCAAGAGGGCCAAGGATTTTTTGACTTTGGCAAGCATATGGGCAGTTGTCCAAACATTGCTCCTGGGGGAGCTGCTGTCACTTCTACAGCTCCCTACAACATTTGCTGAATTTGTTGGTGGGGACTTTGCTCTCTTGGGACCACCACAAAGCAAGAAAGATTTGCGCATATGAAAGCCCCACTGGGCATTGTGGGGCACTCCAGGTAGGACCAGTAAATATTCTAGCAGCGGGTCTTCCTCTGTACTCGTAGACTGCATGCACCAGTTTCCTATTGTTTTTCTGTTTTTTAGTCCATTCGAGCACCTCCGCATGCCTCCTTCGCAGTAGGCAGTCCAGGGCGCTTAACTCTGGTTGCTCTGCTAGCAGCAATGTGTTCCACACTTCTGCAACCCGCAGCTTCTCCTTCGATCTCTTCACTGGTGGTGGGCATCTGCTGCTTCCAGACATGGGCACAGGGTGCTGAGTCGGCTCACCACTACTCAGGGGGCACAATGTCACTCCCCCTTCTTCCTGGTCTTTGGGGGTCAGAGAAGGGTTCCCAGTCCCCTCCTCTGCAGAAACAGCCTGGGGCATGGAGAATCGGGGAAAAGGTCCCAAGCACACCCCTCTCTGGAAAATTTAAAACGTCATCTTGCACCAACCCCCATGCCACAGGAAAGGCAGCAGTGCCCCACGTGCACCTTTCAGTGAAAAGGTCAAAGGTCGAAAATCTTCAAAATGCCAGAACTTGGACACTATTGGGCTGATTTGGGCAATTGTGTGCTCATTTTCCCCCTGGTGGCGAGCAGCTGCAGATCTCGTCACCTCCAAAGTGGTATATCCTACAGGTAGCCAGTTCTCCTGGCTCCCTGTGCCAGCCTTCCTCTGTGCCTTTGTCTATGGCTGCTGAAGCCCAAGGATTTCCCACACTGGTTGTCAGAGGGTGTAAGGGAGCCAGCCTTACTGCCCTTGTGGAAACCCCAAGGTCCTGATGTCAAATGTGGAAGAGTCATTAGCCCTTTCTTTACATCAGGGGGTTCCCCCTTCCAGTTGTCCATGGCAGCCTGAGGGTCCAGAATCAATGTGAGCAGAAAAACAATAACTAAGAGAGAGTCGTGAGTTAAAAGTCTTGTGTAGGATGTTATTTAAGGATGGTGGAAGGTTCTAGGAGCCAGGCTCCCATGCCAATCCTGGGGTGCCACATCACCACTCCACCCCTGACCCAACCCTCCTGCACAGTATGTAGAGACAGTTGAAGATGGCATCATCCAGGAGTCACTAGTCACACTTCCTATAGGGTCTCAGCTCCACCCTTCACTGACATCACTGCCAAGGGCCTTTCCCACAAATGTTCAAATGGGGCCTTCCTCCTTTGTTTGCTCCAGATGTCTATGCTCCCTCCTTTGTTCAATGGGCTTGGGCTAGCTTATCCCTGGTACAATTTAACTGTTTGATTGATTGATTTAGATCCTTCATCCACACACCTTTCCTCATCAGGAGCTGCATGAAGCGCTATTAATTGCTCCCTTTGTGGGGGTGACCTTAGTTTCTGCTGCTGGTAAGAAATGTAATTAACATGGCATAGCTGGGTGATAAAAGGCCTAGACTCTGATGGTGAGCTGAGCCAGAGAAATGTGACTATTCTTGATGACCCACAAGGTGTACAGATAGTGTCATGGAATTCGCAGATTTGATTGTCTCACACAGGTTTCACCACATTTTGATATGTCATTGGACTTTGCAGACGAAATGGAATCAAAACTGCACTCTAAGGCAGTTTTATCCCCATGTATATATTAAAGTATCACTACAGACAAAATAGTAAATCACACTGGCAATCGCTATTAGTGGAAGCTAGCAAAATAAGGTCTACCCTAGGTCATTATCTAATCCTACAGATCCCCCTCTGTGCCAGACTAACTCTAGGCAGTTATCAGGATGTGCATGATGGTAGTTTCACATGCGCAGCCTGCACATGTGTCCCTCTTTCTCTGAGTGCTTTGTAATGTCCTTATAATGAAAGGTAGACACTGCCAATAAACTTGTGCAGTCTTTTTGTCATGTGATTACCTTGGGTTAGACATATTGTTAGAAATTGGGATACTGATTGACTGGGGTGTGAGTCCTGGTCAATCAGCAACCAGAATCCTAGTCAGAGCACGGCACAAGCAAACCACATATTAACCTGTGCTCAACCGCCTGATAGCATGGAACAGAGCAGTCAGACTTAACTCAGAGGCTAGGTGTAAAGTGTTTGTGCAATATTTCAAACAGTAAAACAGTAAAAACACCATCCAAAAAGATCCCACACCAGGTTAGAAGAAGAGTACCTAATTTATTAAATAAAACCGGACCAAAATGACAAAAATCCAATTAGTAGAACTTGAGTTATTCAATTTTTAAATGTTGGGTCAAGCAAAAGATACAAAGCACCAAATGTCAATATCTGGCAGCCCCAGACTGGGACATAGCCACAATTTCAGGCCAACCACAATGGAGCACGGGCCAGCTACAGAGTACCAGGTAGGCCAGATGAACAAAGAACCCTAAACCCTAGTTGTGGAGCATTGTATGAATCTGAGTCGAAGATGCACTTTACAGCCAAAGTGATGCATTGGTTCCAAAATGCAACAAGGCTACAGTGCACGGTCCTGTTGCGTCATGATCAATAATCCTATCGTTGGAGCTTGCAGTGTGAAATCCAGTGTCCAGATATGACATACTGCTGAAGATGTGTAAGTTTCAAATAGATGCAAGGCTGTGATGCAGTCCAGCATTGTCAGCGTAGCTGCCGTGTGCGAGCGATACAAGGACTTGGTTAAGGGCATGCACTGCCCCTTCTGAATGATGCATTGATTCCGAGTATTGAGGAGGTGATACAGGTCTTTGTGATGTGTCCAAAACTACGCAGCAGTAGTGATACCTTGGTTCTGCTTGGGAATGCGTCACTCAGTAGTTAAGATGTGCGGTTCTACTGGCAAGCAGCTCAGGCTCACTTCAAGGGTCCAGGACTGGGGTGGCACCACTTGGCAGGATAGACTAAAAAATGGCAGAGTCCAGATGCAAGTGCAAGGTTATTGGAAGCCTGTTAAGTCCCTGAGGCTTCAGACCAGGGGGAACGCCAACTCACCCTTGGAGTTAGTTTGGCTTCTGGGTTCAAGAGATGCAGGTCTAGTCCTTCTCATACAGGCAAGAGGGCAGCCGAGAAGCACAGCAGGGCAGCAGTTCCTTCAGAGTAGCAGTCCAGCAGAATGGCAGTCCTTCTTCTTGTCAGAGCATCCACAGGTCCAGAAAGGTACTGAATTGGTGGTGTCTGAGGTATTTCTTGTAATCCCATTTGTGCCTTTGAAGTGGGAAGAAGCTTCTCAAGGCATACCTTTGAAGTGCACAGATGCCCTCCCTCCCATGCCCTGACTGCAGACTAACTACAGGGGGTATGCAGCCCTTTGTGTGGAGACAAGACAGCCTAATCAGGTGTAAGTGAGGCTGGTCCCAGCCTCATCCCTCTCATCCTGCCATAGATGGCCAATTCAGCCACACATAAGCTCCCATTGTGTACGGCTGCCTAGGAGGAATTCACATCGCTCAGTTGCCAACTACACTCAGTCATGTGACCAAAGACAGGCTGCATGACCAAATGGCTAAGGCAAGAAAATGCCAACTTTTTAAAAGCAAGGCAAAGAAATGGGCAACCCAAACAACTGTTGTGGGCTTGGGTAAAAGTAGCATTTTCAGAAATGTATTGTAAAATCTAACTCTGGTGGAGAAATCTCCATACGAGAAAATCACCAGATCATAGTCTTCATATAGAAACAATTCACCAATAATCCATGTACAAAGTACGCAAAAAACCACATCCAGTTGCAGCGTCAGATGACCATAGTTACAATTTGTGAGGTAGATGTATTTTACAAGCAATGTGTACTCCCCAGTGATCCCATCCACTGAGGTAATCTCACAACAGAGGTGCGGACCTTCCCATAAGTTCACTGGATTGGCATAAAAGTGATGAAAATGAAGATAAAGGAGGCCAGACAAAATTTTGTAACAGAATAATACTAACCCTGGGCGTAGTGTGCTTAGTGGGGCGACGCGAAGCTACGCAAAGTGGGCGAGAAAGGACGCCCCCCTGCGCACTTCGTGTAACCCCACTACGCGCTGCATGCCCCCCTTCCCTACATAGCTAATTTAATTAAATGGGCAAAGATAAATAAATAAAATACACTTACCTTGTCCGCGGCGTCCCGGGGCTCCCTCTGCTTGTTCACGGCGCCGTCTTCTAACCAATGGCGCCGTGAACGAGCAGAGGGAGCCCCGGGAGGCCGCGGACAAGGTAAGTGTATTTTATTTATTTATCTTTGCCCATTTAATTAAATAAGCTATGTTCGGGAGGGCGGGAGGGAGGCGGAGGCGGGCAACGTTGCTATGCTCAAGGAGTGGGCGTAGTGTTGCCTGCTTCGCCTACTTTGCAAAGGGCGAAGTAGGCAACACTACGCCCACTTCGTGGGCGTTGCGAAGTTGCCCGCCCAGGGTTAAATAATACCCCTTACTTCAGACACAAGTACTAAACCAAAGAAGTTGTAGGTATAAAACTATTTATGACTTTGCATATCTATTCAAACCCCTTTCACTGATTTTGTAGGCAAAAGGTGTGTGGGTTAAGACAAAACAGGGAGCAAACTAATTTCATGCTATTTCTACTCTTCACACAAAACAAACAGATACAACTAGAACTAGGCATAAGGGAAAACATTTGCAAGTCAAGTCATGCAAAGTATGAAATGCAGTATTGGGGATTTTTAAAAACTTTGTGAAGTTCGGTTTTCTAACTTTTCACAACCTTAGATGAAACACTTTTACCGACTTTTCAAGTAAGGAAAACAGCTCTGTGTTTGAGGCAATATTTCTTGGTTCAGCTGTTTATTTTATAAGAGGCAAAGGAGAATATTCACAAGGAGCTATCGCCGAATTAACAGCACTTTATCACAGTCAAAGTCGTGATAAATGTACCACCCCATTCACAAGCCTGTGTTAACAGCTCACAGCACCAGTTAACTCGCGATAGCAGGCGCAAAAAACATTGCCACAGAGGACCTCCTCAACTATCGCTAATGAGATGCAGAGTAGGTGTTCTCATGCAAAAAGCCTCAAAAACACCACACCTCAACGTTCACAACGACCAGCCAGATCTGCGATAGGAACACAAAATACGTGATAAATTGCGTGAGCAGCAGGAAATTAACACCTGCTCTGACCTGGTGTAAAGTTGGACGGCAGCCTGCACCACAAAAGGGAGCTCAGCCCAGGGAGTCATCGGAAGGACAACAGATGCCATGGAGCCACTCATCAGCCAGCCCTGACACCCAAGAGGGACACACCCCCCCGGACCAGCACAGAGGCAGCGCAGACTAAGACATCGGCCTCCAGGAAATGCACCTGCCTCACAGGCCCAACATTTGACAATGTCCCTATCCACTACAGGCTGAAAGGGACAATCATCCTACACATCCTGACCATCATCGCCTAACAAGCCAACGGCACCAACACAGTGGACAACCAATATCCCACCCCACACCAAGCTGCTGGCTGTGTTGAACCTGTTGGCCCCTGGCACACCCAAACCAACAACGGCCAGAGTCGGCGGAGTCTCACAGCCAGCCACATTCAATTCCCCCACATCTGTCCTGGACATCACCATCACCCTGGCACCTCAGTCCCCATACATCCAACACAATGTGCAGGAACTGCTGGAGACCAAGCAAGGACCATACACCATAGCCGGATGCATGCACGTGTTGGGGCAATCCACTGCACACATATCCCACCTGGTGACACAGCACACAATCAGTACAACAGGAAGCACACGTCACACATCAACGTGCAGGCAACATCAGAACACAGTGGGACCGTCACCAATGTCGCCTCCAAATACACAGCCAGTGTGCATGATCCCTTCACCCTCTGACAGTCCATCAGCAACCAGCATTCCCAGGATGGCACCAAGGGAAATCCACAGCCCCTTGGCAAGTTCCAAATTAACACCCCACTCACCTCAACTCCACAACCATGCAATCCACAACTCTGGCAATGCACACATCACAAAATCACAACCAACATGTATAACATGCCCACACACCAGGCACGACAGAACAACTTACAATGGTAACCTGGCCAATCCGCGAACCTGAGCAATCAACAGCATGGCACCTCAGCCACACAATAGCTAAATGTGGGGAGAGGTGGCAACCAGGCATGTGTGAGGGATGCAGTAGAACCATGATTTGCTAAGTACACAGTGCCATGAGTGGCGGCGATGTGCTGGACAGACCGCAGTATGCAAAACACACCCATATCCATGGCGACATACACCTCTGCTGTATGGAGTGTAGTAGACAGTGGATGCAGCCATGTCACCCCAGCCAGTGGGGGTCCTCGCGCGGAAATGTTGCCTGTTACGTGGGCGTGAGCAGAGTGGGATGGCCCGGCCTATGCCCGGCCAGCATAGTGATGTGAATAAAAAGGACGTAGCCCTGGACATGGTCCTCTTCCGGAAAGCCCAACGTCTCTGCCAGGGCGGTGCCTACCACCCCGCCACTAGGCAGACACCGTGCTCATTAGTGGAGTTGCCTGCGATCCTGTGCACCTGCGGTACCCCTGCCTGATAGACCAGGAACCCATCAGACCCGACCCTGCTCCACACTGATCACCTGCTGATACTGGCATGTGTCAATGAGGGCCCACCACATGCCTATGTAAGCTCCAAGCCCAAGGCCCGCGTCTCTGCCAGCCTCTCAGACCATCGCTGGCCCCCGATGCTGGCCCACATTACTACTTCCTCATTTACATACTCCACCGGCATCCTCTGCAGACCAGTAGGTCCATTATGTGAAACTTGGTCCTGAATGGCAGTGAACCCAAATCCGGGCCAGTGGCCACAGCACCGGACCCCCCCGAACAGTGAGGTATAGTTCCATATGGGCATCTTGTGACACATGCTGGCACTATCCCTGTCTAATGCCAGCCAGCGACACGTGCTGCCACAAACCCTGTTCAACGCTAGCCGGTGACACATGCTGCCACAAACCCTGTTCAAAGCCAGCCGTTCACACGTCCTGCCACAAACCCTGTTCAAGGACAGCCGGTGACACCAGCTGCCACAAACCCTGTTCAACACCAGCCGGCGACACGTGGATGAGGGACCAGGACTACCCTGTAGATCTTACATCCAGCACCTAGTCGTGAATCACGAATGGCAGAGTCAACGCCAGTGGTCGCACGGAGAGGAGTAAGAGGAAGATGTGGCTCAGCCCGAACGAAAGCTGGGTCACAGTCATGGAGGTGACCAAACACGTGGTGTCACTGAACCTGAAATGTGCAGGCCAGTGGGGTCACCAACCTATGCCCTTGACACTGGGCGATTGGCCCATGCTGACCGCTGCCTCTGGCCTACACTGCTCTCGGCCTAGGCTGCGCTCGAGTGGTCACAGATTTGAAACTGAGCATCGAGTATGCAAAGGCAGATTACATATCATTGCACACAAGGAGAGGCGTAAGAGGATGACGCTTTGCATCTTGGCGGAGAGAAAAGGATCATCATTACGGAGGTGATCATACACTACAGACAACTGCCCTGGTGTCACTAACTCTGTGCATTGCGAGCCAACAACACATGGCTGTGGGTCACTGCTTACCGCAGCCTCCGGCCTACACTGTGGTCCAGTAGGTCACAGAGTAATGATTTAGCAATGGCGGAGTTTATATCCATGTACCTGCATCATCGCAGACTGCTTCCCCTCTCAGCCCCGGTGCCACTAAGTCTGTTCCCTGACATTCATGGACACTCACTGGTCGTACATTGGTGGCGTCTGAGTCGATGGACTAAGGGCTAGCTTTCATCCTCATGTGGCTGACACCGAATTAGTGGTGAAAACAAGGCTTGCGCTTTTCACCCAACAATTTGCTGCTTCCGGATAAAATCAAAGCTTCCACATCATGCCCTGGAGGACACCTTCCACTGTTCCCTGCATTCCTCAGCAACATACACCTCAGACATTGATGGGGACCCGCTCATCTGACTGCACCGCAAGTCACCGTCCCGTGGCTGGGTGCCTGTGCCGGCCGCAGTGCATCCAGGGCTACTAACTCTGTGCTGGTCCGGTCCGGGACCCCTTCTTCTGAGACATTGGATGGCCCCTGAAGCATAGGCCTTGGAGTCATCAACGCCATTTCTCTGTGTCCTTGCACTGTACTCAGCCTACGGGCCCAAATATGTCCCACCAGGGCTCACACACCAAAGCGAGTCCAGACCGGCCCAGACATCGCATCACCGCAGGAGGCACAAGCAACGCAAGGACCACCTCCATCTGCCAAAGTTGAAACGGTGGTACTGGCAGACTAACAGAGTTTCTCAGACCTGTCGTGGATGCCATCATTGGCCTGATACCCTGCTCAGCACTCCCGGTGCCAGTGACTCAGTGCACCGCAGGCCATTGTCAATTGCTGATTGTGTTTAGTGCTGTGGAGCGGTTGCGCAGCACTGTCACCTCAAACAGTGTGGGGGCCCTGAGACGTTGATGGGGAAGATGATGCAGGTCTAACACACCCCACTGCATCTGCATCAGGAATATATTGAAGGGACACAATCTGAGACTTTTTCTTCACATGAGCGCGCTCATCTCTAGTGTCCCAATCACAGTGCTCTGCAACTCACCGACACTTCTGTTTGCATGTTGACTGTCCTCTTGACTTTCTCCAGCTCAATCCATGTTGCTCAGCAGTTAACTATGTTATGCATGTGTTTTCTGTTTCCGTTGCACTGGTGTCCAATGTTCAAGTGGTTGGTAGCACCAGGCAATCCGTGCGAAATGGCTTACTCTCACCCCACACACATCCAGCACAGGCATCACTGTACATGTGGTCCTGCCAAAAAAGGGTCCGGGTGCATATGCCTGTAGCCAGTTCAACATGATATCTGCCTGTGTCCTTGTGGTCTTGTTGTATGCATGAGGGCCCTGGGCCCTACGACAATACATTGTGCTGTGTACACCGGATGCAGACATGTCACCGCAGGCAGTGGTTTGGATCTTTGACGTGTAGCTTTGTCGTCACCCACTCAATTCGTAAGGGGAGTGGCCAGGGCCATCGTACGATGAACCAACATGGGTGTGTGACTGCTATTTGAGCGCCCCTGGGCGTGGTTCTGTACTGTGAATGTGCATCTGCATGTGTCTCTATGGCAGTGTTGGTCTCCTTAGTGGGGTGTGGGCGGGCCCGGAAGGGTAATAGATACCTACGTATGTGTCCTGGTTCACATTCCATGGGTTTGGCACCCACCAACAACTGTAGGGCCACCTCCTTTTGGCATGTTGTTACATGGTATTGGGGTGCCATGTGTGGGTGGGTGAAGTCTGGTGAGCCAGCTGTGCTTGCGAATGCTTCCTGCTGTGTGGTCTGTTGCAGGCTCGGTGTTCTCCTCTGAGTAGCTTGGCTGGCCGGGTCCTGGTGGGGGGTTGCGTGGGATATCCATGGGCTGTTGTAGGACATCAGTGTCGACGGTTTGGTGGTCTTCTCCGGCATCACAGATGTGTTGTATTCTGTGCTCTGCTGAAGGTGTTGTGTGCCCCTCTGCAATGTGAAGGGGAGATGCATGTTGACTTTGTGTTGACATGTATGTTGGCGCATTGTGCTGGTTTGCATGCAGACTGTATGGCAATGTACATTGTGACTGTTTGGGGGTTCTGGATTCTTCTACAACAGTGTACATTTGGACTACATGACGGATGTGAGATCGTATGTGTATATTTCCATTTCACAGTTTCTGGCTCTGTCAGATGTAGTAGGCTTGTTTTTGTGCATGTGCGGATCCAGTTGTGTCCTCTGTTCTGCAGTGTCGGCTATATGCATTGTACCACGTTGTCAACTTGTGGGTGTGCTGCTCTTGCTATGTGTGTGTGTTGCAGTGTGCCAAGGGGATCTGGGACATGGTCCTGGTTGGTTGTGGGTTTACAGTGTGCTACACCTCATTGTGCAAGTGTGCCATTGTACCCATCTCCCCCGCCCCTCCGGTCCCTGTTTGTTGCACTCCATGTTGATGTTGTGTCAGGTCCTCTCGAGTTGTGTCCGTACTCCCTACTCCTTGCACTGTACCCACACTGATGACTGCGACCTGGGTTTCCTCCAGATCCTCCTGTTCTGATGGACTGCCACCTCCTGTTGCCGTTGCTGTATTACTGTTGGCAGCGGGTTGGTGCCTGGTTTAGGTTGTCACTTCATGCCTGCGCCTATTGGCCTCCTCAATTGGCCTCCTCAGCACTCCGACTGTATTCCAGGTGGTTTGCTAGTGAGTCAGTTGCAGGTAGTGTTCTGTCACCTCCGTGGCGATGGCATTGTTTTCCTGTGGTCTGCATCCTGTATTCCTCTCCCTCTTCTCCTTGGCCATCCCCGACCCCATTGTTCCTTGCTGGTGGTGTGTGGGGGTTGTGGGGTTCCAATTGGCCTCTGCACTGGGTCAGGGTGCATCCATGTTGCTACGTGCTTTTGTTTCTGGTGTGCTTTTTCTGTGGTTTTCATGGTGCATTGTCCGCCAGTCGTTTGGGATTTGCAGGCCTGTGGCTGGTTTTCGCTACTTTTTGTACCGTGTTGGCCTCATCGCATGGTTTTTAGCGTTCGCGTATCGCAATTTTGTGGCATGGCTTTGATTTTCACGTGGAAATTTGATGCGCTATCTGGTGTCTATCGCATGCTACCGCCTTGTTGTAAATTCCACGTTGGCACAGGGTTATTTTCCCGCGATAGGCTGCAATGTTGAAAATTGGGTTATGCTACTCTTGCGGTAGTTATCACACGTTCTTGTGAATATACCCCGAGTACAAACCCATTTTTTTATAGGTTATTCGCAGATTAGAACTTCTTTGTTAAAATCTCTATAACTCGCTTTAGATGATTGTTAAGCAAAGCAGTCATGCGTAAAATTTAACTCTCTCTTGCCTCTACGTGTGCTTCGTGCAACATCTTTCTGTGACGTGGATGGGAGTAAATTTGTTCAGCGTAATTTGAGTAAATTGGTGCAAGTGTGTTTTATTTCTTCTTGCATTAATGTAATGTTTTTTTAATACGACCTTATGATGAATAAAACCAAAGCCCGAAACAAGTCATTTTGAGCAATACATATTCCTCTTACACTTCTTTGACTAGACATAAGGGTTCACCAAGTTCACATGAAATTAATCTACGAACTTCAATTGTTGTTTATATGGTACAGCCTTTTTCTATACGAATAACGGGTATACAAAAAAAGAATGCACAGGCAACCATCAATATCTAACAACATTTCATTGGAGAGAGATACACTTGTTTTTTTAATTAAATCAAATCAATCAGGGGAATTGTAAGCGCCCTACTCACCCGTGAGGGTCTCAAGGCGCTAGGCCGAAATTGTATCACAGCTTTCTGTTTTGCACCAAACTTAAATATTTGTCGTTCATTATCACTGAACATCTAAACCCCATATTGACTTTTCTGTCACCGTCATCATCTCTAGGTTTAATCTTCCTGCTCTGCCAATAGGATCAGAAATGTCCTTCGAGCTCAAAAGATAGACGAAAAGCCAAAAAAGAGAGCACACCACTCCAAATTCTACAAAACTTTACAAACTCTACAAAAATGTAGTTTCTATTAGAGGTGGACGAGACCGGAAATTAAAAAGGGAAGGCCTTCCAGAACCGAGCTGAAGGTCTGGCTGGGATCTAAAAGTGTTTGCGCTAGCTGCTACCTGAGACATGGAAATGTTTACCAAGTACACTGTACAACAAACGCCGCATACAATATAATTTTTTTATTCAATTTTGTGCTTTAAAATCACATTTAATTCAGACATGCTCATGACCACTGATCAAGGTAAGACGTGTACAATGCAAAAGCACAGATATGGCTTCATAAGCCACTGACGGGGTAATGATACATTGCAGAAGAGTTAAAATCTGGATCAGCTGCAATCCAGTGAAATGTGTGAGTCCAACTGGGAGAAAATGTGTTCACATTTAGGTAGCAAAGTCCTTTCACCTAAAAATGATGCCTGTTCAATTAGACTTCTGAATAGCCTGCATTGCTGTATATGCTTTCATATTTCACAAACAGCAGCAGATATGTGTGTTGTCGCTTCTGCTATACATATTTGGAAGGAGCACATTTAGTGTTGTACAATATGTTGGGTGTTCGCTTATGTGCATGGGAGTGTGGCCAGAAGCAAAGAGGAAAAATCGTGTGGGGGAAACTGTACATGTTTCAAATGCAGGCACATGAGCATGAATGCAAGGATCTACTAATTGTGCAACACCATACAGAAATGCATGGTTAATGCAAAGTGCACATCCTTCCGGAAATAACACAAATGCCACCACGTTCCCCAAATAGAATTTCCCACTGGGACATGCAGTAAGAAATGACACCTCACTTGTAAATGCCTGGGCACTGCGCTACCCATAAATGAAGCCCAAAAACAAGAGGCTGTGCGAAATATGATTTGCGGGTCTCAAGGCAATCAGAAGTTCCAGGCCCCAGTTGCCTTCCACATCTGGTATCCTCGGCCTCCTTTCTATAGGCCTTCATTCCCTTTTAGCACCTGACCTCCAATATAGCGAGGCAGCGCAGTTCAAGGTCGATTGAGAGGTAGTGTGGGCTAGAAACTCAGAAATCAGCAACACACAACGAAAGCACTCATATCAATAAATCAGTGACTGGACAGAGATTTTGCTTTAAATAGGAAAAGTAATTTAAGAACACATAAGTAAATACTATTCACAAAATAACAAATGTATGCAAGTTTACACTAGGATTAACAAGTTCGCACCTCTCATAAAGGTGTCTCACAGGGTGCAAATCCCTAACCCTAAAAATCCTATCAAACAGGAGGGCAATTTACCCCATACACCTTCTCAGTTTCTCTTATCTGAACGGCACCATGGGATAATTTGTTTTCCTGCAGACCCTTACCTTGAAAAGTAGCATATCTCTCATATACTGCTATTCGTATTGACTAGTACTTTTTACTTTGCAAAAATCAAGCCTTCAGGTGTTTACTAGTAACAGTTCAAGGCTAGCTGTCCGTGAAAATAATTTTCACACTGAGTGAAAAAGCCTATAGAAACTCACAAGCATTTCAGGCGGACCAAACCATCTGAGGTATTTCATAAGTTCACCCTGTAACAACAAAATATTAACTTTTCCAGACTTAAAGTTTTTATTAACATTTACATGTGTCTTTTCACTAGGGAGAGGACCTATCCTTTGACCAGACATAGTATTTCTTTATGAGATGCTCTACCCTCCAGTCCATTAGTCGATTTGGTTATTTGCTCACAGGGTTGCTAAGCAACCAAGATGCTGAGAGCCAAAAGATGATTTTCTTTGATAAAACAACACTGCATAACGTTTTGAACGTTGTGCCTCTACTCAACTGGGACACTTGTAAACCTTCCCATGCTTCATTTTGCACTGGCAGTGAGATGTACTGTGAACTCATTTGAGCTATGCAAAAGGTGATGAAATGCACAATTGCGTTTAACATTTTTCACTGGTGGCAGGTGTGCCCAGATTAAATGTAATTCACACCCGGATATTCTTGCATAATTTATGCGGGTTTGCATTATAATTGTTCTGAGAAATGCTTGAGAGTAAGTCATTATTCCAAGTCTTGTAACTAGGACTACAACTAGGAAGAAATTATATTGCTGGAGCACGGAAGATAATGAATGAACTGAACGGCTGTTGTTAGTGTCACCTGTGAGTTTGCCTTATTTTTGGGGTGCAAACTTGAGGGGCACTTTGATATAACTAGTGATCTGGTGTATCCAGGCAAAAAAAAAGAAGGTGTATAAAGCTATGAGAGGTTTAGTTAAGAAATTTGGTTTATTGGATGTAGGGTATGTTAAAGGCATGGGTACTCCTGGTTATACGTTCTTTTCAGCTCCCCACCAGAAATTTGTTTGTTTGGATTATTTTTTTATTACCTCTAGATTGCTTAAGAACTCTAGGTATGACATCCTCCCTAAAATAATTTCTGATCACAACCCTATTATGCTAGAGCTAGAATTGGAACTAACTGGTATTCCTAGAAGAAGCTCATGGATGTTCGAACATAATTTTTTAGCTGATCCACTCTATATTGAACATATGGGAAGGTGATTACTGAATTTCTGGAACGTAATCGTGGATCTACATCAGTACAGATGTTGTGGGATGCTTTTAAGTCGGGGTACGCGGGGAGACAATGTCTTATTCAATAAACAATCAAAGGAAATCCCGAGGCCAGTTAGCAGCCCAGTTAAAAAAATTACAGGAAGTGGAATCTAAGCTTGTAACAGCTATTAGGCTTTCTCAAGATACGGAACAAATAATGTCAGAACTGGCCATACACAAGTCAAGGCTTTACGAGAAATTTGCAGCAAAATTAGCGACTCAGATAGCAGTTCATCGAGCGCAAGTATATGAGGTGGGGGAAAACGCAGGCCGCATACTAGCCAAAAAGATCCAGCAAAAAGAGGTTATTAAATGTATTGATAGCATTCAGGATGAGGCAGGACAAAGTCATGAAATACCTGAAGAGATCATGGAGGTTTTTAGACAATATTATAGTAAATTATATAAGGACAAAGTAATATCCTATTCATCAGATTGGTTTTTGAATTTTAATGGTAGCATGGCCATTTCAAAAATAACTCTAGATCAGGCTGCAATGTTAGAGAAAGATTTAACATGGGAAGAAAGGGAAGCTGCTATTCTTTCTCTTGCATTAGGAAAAGCCGTGGGTCCGGATGGTATTCCGTTAGAATTGTTTAGAATATGTTGACATCTTTTGAAGGAAGATCTGATATTAACATGTCAAGAAGCTCAGAAAGGTACTGCACCGGAATCCTGGCGTCATTCAATAATCATGGCCTTTTTGAAAAAAGATCAGTCACCCTCCCTGCCGACCTCTTATAGACCTATATCTTTAATTAATGCTGATAGTAAGATTTATTTAAAGATTTTAGCTTCCCGGATATCATACATAATTCCATCTATTATCTCTCATTTTCAGCACGGATTTATTCCAAACCATTATACCACTGATCATATTCGACGGTTAAGTGCTCTCATGGATTGGGCACAGGTGACCAAGACGACAATGGGAATTACCCTGTTGGATGCTGAAAAAGCATTCGACAGGGTAGCCTGGCCTTATTTATGGGACTTGCTTTATGAGAAGGGTTTTGGTCTAAAGATGATCACTGCATTAAAGGCTCTTTATATTTCCCAACTTCCTCTGTCAAGCTAGCCAGCCAGGAGTCTGCTCTTTTCTCAATTTTTCGTGGAATAGGGCAAGGATGTCCATGTTTCCCGTTACTATTTGCCCTGTATATTGACATATTTTTAAATAAACTAAATCATGCTGAAAACATTAAACCAGTTCAAGTTTGGCGTATAAATTATAGGGCTTTCGCTTATGCGGATGACATACTTGTAGTAACTGCAGATATTCAAAGGGCAATTCCAATAATAGAGAATCTAGCACCTCACTTTGGTTCTTTTTCAGGTTACAAGTTGAACATCTCTAAAACTCAAATACTGAATGTTGGCGAGTATCCCCCGGCTCAAATCAGAACTGTGACAGAAGCCACATATTTAGGCATTAAAATTGCATTACCACTATCCACTATACCGGAATTAAATTTGAACACGATGTTGAAAAAAGTCAATTCAACGCTGGAGATAATAGATCGTTTCCACTTATCTTTATTTGGGCGGGCCAATGTTTTAAAAATGTTGGTACTCCCCAAGTTTTTATATATGTTTCGTGCTATATTGCTTGAATTCCTTTCTAGCTGCTTTAAACAGCTAGAAAGGATGGCAGCAAGATTTTTATGGGGCTATAGGCGCCAGAGACGGGCATATAAAAAGATGGTACTACCTAAGGATAGGGGAGGATGGGGTATACCACACTTCTTGTTTTATTATCTGGCATCTGTACTGCAGTTTATTAATCCTCTGGTGATTGGCGAAAGGGCACGGATTCTACAGTGTCATTCCCCGTCCATATATGAATTTGCATTAGGGGAGGAATGTTGTGGATGTTTGATTAAAGTGATAGAACCTAGCTACTTAAAAAAAACTGAATTCAAGGTATTGAAGGCAGCCTATATGGCATGGAGATTAATTAAGCAACAGCTAGGTATTAAAACAATTACTGCATATACGCCTTTCATAGCACCAGGTATTCTCCCCCCAATTTTCTATGACTTTGTAATGAAAAGATGGTGTATGAATAGAATTCGGTATGTGGGCGATGTAATGAGTGATGGTCGTCTTATTACCTTCACTGAACTGCAGGATAAATTAAATTTGCCACAAACTGATTTCTTTAAGTATTTACAGATACGAAGCTATATCAATGCTTTAGCCCCCCCATGTGGAATTTCAAATGAGGAGAATTCCACTTATTGACAGCATGTTTAGGAAAACATTGATAGGACAATATTATAAAATCCTTATTTTGTCATGTTCGGATGATATGTAATGTAATGTAATGCTGTCTTGTAAAGCGACTGAATCACCCCACATGGGGTATCTCCGCGCTGTAGACCGCTGGGGAACCCGTCCTGGCTTTCCCTGTGAGATGGTCCCTAATGGGTATCTCCAAGGTGAAACCAGGCATCCCCGGTGAATGTGAGGGGCCATTGTAGAGCTGAGGCAAGCTAATGCCCAGAGTTGCCGAGTGTGATACCTGGTTAGAGTAGGCACCGAGGCGAGAATTATCGAGTCCACTGACCATGGTCCACGACCCTGCCGCGTCGGGAATTGAACCCTGGTCCCGGGCCGTTCTCTGCTCCCGGGTGTGCTGCCTCTAACCAGTGAGCCACACCACTCCACTGGATATAGAGATATATCAATGTAAATGGTCAACAAAACTAGGTAGGGACTTAATTGATATAGAGGAATCAATTAGATTAGCAAATAGAATTTTAATCACAGGAAGATCACGCTCACAACATTATATGGCTTTATATGATCTTTATTATACGCCTAGTAAGATTTCGAAATGGGGGACAACAGTAGGTACCACGTGTAGCAGATGTGGAGAATTTGCAGCAGATGCACTACATATGTTTTTCTTGTGCCCAAAATTGGCTCACCTATTTTTTTCTATCGAGCAATTTTTGGGTGTATTGTTGGGATCAACAGTTACTATAACGGGGGAGCTGATATTGATAGGGGTAACATCAGATATACTTCCCGAAGCTAGGAAAAGCTTCTTTTTCATTTCTATGGCGCTAATACATGCTACTATTACTCAAGACTGGATTAGACCTGTTCCTCTGTGTTTGAGGCATGGCGTGCTCGTTTTTTATCTATGTTTAATTTAGGAATGGCTATATATAGGACTAAAGGTCGAAAAAAAAGGGCCTTGGGAATGAAGATCTGGACACCAGTTAAGGACTGGATGCAAAGGGAACTTGCTTGATCATTCATTTTGTTCTGTTTTGTATTTCTTCATAGATGTATTTTCATTTGGCATTTTACTATGTTATTTTCCTTTGTGTAATATTTGTTGTTTTCTTCTTTCATAAAATGGGACAAAAATTCAAT
This sequence comes from Lissotriton vulgaris, assembly GCF_964263255.1. Classification (NCBI taxonomy): domain Eukaryota; kingdom Metazoa; phylum Chordata; class Amphibia; order Caudata; family Salamandridae; genus Lissotriton; species Lissotriton vulgaris. The sequence continues at coordinate 28,283 of NW_028245378.1, forward strand.
AAAAATAATGTTAAAAAAACATAAGTATTGACTTGTACTTTTTACTCTGCAAATGTCAAGCCTTCAGGCTTGGTCAGTTGTTTACTAGTAACAGTTCAAGGCTAGCTGTCCGTGAAAATACACTGAGTGAAAAAGCCTATAGAGACTCACAAGCATTTCAGGCAGACCAAACCATCTGAGGTATTTCATAAGTTCACCCTGTAACAACAAAATATTAACTTTTCCAGACTTAAAGTTTTTATTAACATTTACATGTGTCTTTTCACTAGGGAGAGGACCTATCCTTTGACCAGAAATAGTATTTCTTTATGAGATGCTCTGCCCTCCAATCCTTAGTCGATTTGGTTATTTGCTCGTGCAGGGTTGCTAAGCAACCAAGATGCTAAGAGCCAAAAGATGATTTTCTTTGATAAAACAACACTGTATAACTTTTTGAATGTTGTGCATCTACTCAACTGGTAGAAAGGTAAAGGATGCCTTCAAGGGAATTTATTTCAAATCTGTATTTAAATTATTTCAAGTCACTTATAAGGACAAATTAATGGTCCCAGGGTTGAATGTACAATAATGAATTTTTTGGTTCAGATAAGTTTCAAAAGATGTAAGCAATTGTCAAACACCAAACAAAAACTGAAAAACAAATACTGAAAACAAAACAAGACTAGGCGGGTGTATATGAAAATGTTGAATTTATAATCAAGTAAAAAAGGCGAAAGTTTGTCTGTACAAATATATATAAACTGGCCTACAGGGATATCAATAATACATCAATATATGACACTGTAGGTCCTGCTGACACCTTTCCTTCTTATCAAACTTGTAAATTAATTATTGGTAGGAGACGGCGATGGTCGACATTTCGGTCTCTTATGTGTCCATCTGCGAGACCATCTTAGGACTGTGCAGTTTATATTTGTAATGCCCTCAACAGGGAAACCAATTAAATTCTGCGAGACTGCCTGAGTGTTAGCGTTGTCTATGCCTACGGGTGCATTAGTTGTAGCTCAATGAGAATCTGAATATTGTCTCGCTCACAACGCGGTCTGTGTGAGGACCAGCGAGACCGCCGTGGGTCAGCAAGGAGACAGGCGTGGAGGCTACACGTCGGTAAAATGAATGGCTAGAAAGCTCACTGGATTTTTGATTATGGTGCAGATGAATTGCAATCTTAGTTTAAAAAGAAAATTGTGGCAAATGCGCGAGGGAGCTTGAATGCAGATCAGTTGCAAGTCCTAGTTAATAATGAGAGCTCGTTGCAGCAAGGCAGTACGGCTGTTGACAGCTGTTCGGCCATATTTCTCCTCAAAAATCGTAAACTTGGCGAACAAGTCCAAGGATATTTTCCCCATAGTTGACGAACTTGCCAAACCGGATAGAGTCATGGCAAAACCTGTTCCCTCGCAATTTTTATGCGACTTTCTCAATTCCTACTTCATTGAGAACATTTCCATGATCAAGGCCAGTAACCCTCCTTCTATATCTTCTATGGCCTCTCCAATTTAATGTGAAAACTTACTTTTACTTGATCAAATCCCCCTATCTCTAAGGAAAACTTCTTTGTTCTACTTAAAAAAGTTGGCTCCGGTTCTCCCACCGATTGCTGCCTTCCTCACATTTTACTTGGAGCTTTTCTTACCTGCTTGGACCCTTTTCTCAGACTTCTTAACAATTATTTTAAACTTGGAAATGTCCCCAACACCTTCAAAAGTGCTGAAATTGTTCCAATTCCGAAAAAGTCCAACTCTGATCCCCTGGTTCTTAGTAATTACCGCCTCGCTTCGCTGCTGCCTGATCTTGGAAAATTTTTGGAGGCTCATGTAGTGAATTGTCTTAGTTCCTTCATTGAACACTTCCACTTCCTTGATCTCATCAGGCAGGATTTAGACCTGCACACTGGACAGTCAGTTATTCTCCCAGTTATGGATGAGCTCAGAAGGGGGGCTGACAAGAGCCTCACCCAGGCTTTGGTACTCCTTGATTTATCAGCTGCTTTTGATGCGGTCGATCACGGTCTCCTGATTGACTGTGTCAGCAATGCTGGGATCCAGGGTCTGGCGCTGAAGTGGATTTCCTACTTCCTCAGCAACCGATTTCAAGCAGTCCGCCTTGTTAATTTCCCATCCAAAAAAATGAAACTGACCTCTGGGATATCTCAGGGATCTTCCCTGTTGCCCCTTCTTTTTTAATTTGTACCTTTTACCTTTGATCTGGTCACTACGTGAAAGAATGGTTGAAACTTTTAACTAAGCTGACGATCTGCAGCTGGTGTTTGATATCAATTCTTCCATTTCTTCAGTGTCCAATTTCCAGAGCTTTATCAGTGATTGGATGAATGACAATCAACTGAAATTGAATCCTTATAAAACTGAGTTCATTTTCACAGGTGGACCAGCTAACCCGTAGCACTCTAATTTTTGGTCTCCATTCCTGGGTAGCTACCCACTTCCAGCAGGCTCTGTTAAGAGTTTAGGAATTACACTTAGTAGCAATCTGTCCATGAAAGCCCAGATTGGCTCTATTGGCTACCGCCTGCTTTTTCAAACCAGCGCAGAATCTGGAAGATCAGTAGATTCTTGACCACTTTGGCTTTAACTTTGGTCATCCTAGCCTTGGTAATCTTGTGTATTGATTACGCCAACTCATAATATGTTGGTATTCCAGCATATCAATTACACCATTTGCAGTTGGTTCAAAACCACGCGGCCAGGTTAATTTCCCGTCAGTTCAACCAACATCATGTCAAACCTTTGATGAAGAGTCTACATTGGCTTCCAGTGGCCAAACGCTGCACCTTTAAGCTGGGATGTACCATCTTTAAATCCCTTGTCGGGAATGGCCCAGCTTTTATATCTTCAAAGATTCAGCATTATATCCCTTCCCGCAAACCGCGTTCTTCCAACCTAAATCTATTGACCACTCTACCATTCCAATGCAAAAAGCAAGGAGGGCTCAGATTTGCGGTCTTGGCCCCGCAATTTTGGAACTCACTCCCCGTGGAAGTGAGGTTAGCGACCTCCTATGCTCAGGTCAGGAAAAAGCTTAAGACCTGGCTGTTTTCCCAAGCTTATCAGTAAGGTAATTGTCCCGTCAATACAGCATCTCTTTTGCTCTTAGTGCCATGAAACCACTTGGTTTACGTGCGCTTAATAAGCACTTTTAACATACCATAACAAATATAGACATGAGAATGTATTTCAGCACTAAAATATAGCAGCAAAATACCAAAGCTAGCATTTTCCATAACAATGTACAGTTTGGCATAAACCTTTGGCCATTTCACATGATTGCCACAAAGAAAATTATGCAAACATAGCCCTGGTCTTTTAGCAGGTGCCCACAGCTGAAGAACACTGACTGAAGCAAAAGTTGTGCAGAAACATCAGTTGAAATATATATTATCCCAATACCTGCGAAGCCAAATCTGGCAGGATTTTCAGCATTCTGCTACTTGGGTCCATCACTAGCCAACTGAGTTGGCAGCTAGGGTCCTCCTGGTCGAGGGATTTCTTGGAGGACCTTCTTGAGTCTCTCCATAGCCTCTGCCCTCACTGTTCCCGCCTGGCTAAAGAGCCCTAACTAGGTTGAAACTGGTCCTCAGTTGCTTATGTTCCAGTTTAGGGAAGAACTGGCCTGGCACTTCTGGCTGGAAAGTTCCCATTAGGAGCAGGGTCAAGACTGATTTTAAGATGGCTGGGTCCAAACTGAGATGGTATGGTGGGCAAAAATCAATGGATTGGGATGTGGCCCAAGTAATTGCCATTGCCTGAAATTAATTCAAGCATTCCATCCCTCACCTGGTTGTTTTTGCATTTGACATCCTCCTTGAATCAAGCACCATCTCTGTAGGGGCTCTTGGCATAACCTGCTGGCAAGTCTTCCTGGTTGCCTGACTTATGGTTAGTCCTCAACCATCCATCCTCATCCACACACACTAGTCACCCAGGCGTTTAGTATCCAGCAAGACAAATTTGCATAACAGCAAGGGTCCACAGTGTCCACTCCTCAAGTCAGTACAACATTACCAGTTGAAAAGAAGTTCACAGCACCCCCTCCTTCAGGGTCTTTAACATGTGCACTCTCTACTAGAGAAATAAAGAGCTGTCACGATCATCCCTTGGGACAGATGAAAAAGTCAAGGAGTAGAATGTAAGTATGAGTACACACCCAAGCCTCTGAGCAGGGTCTAAAGTGCTTAAGAAGGGAGGTGGAGCATTCCATGAGGGTTGCATGTCCCATTGAATCTAGAACTACCTCATCCCTTCCCTTGATAATGACAAATAAAGAACCAGAACACTGCCTGGCCCACTACAGTACACCTTCCAGACTAACTACCACATGGCAGGTCCCTCCAGAATCAGAGAGCATCATTCGATGAGCTTGTCTCTTCACATAGAGGCCTGGCCCTTCCTCGCTGTCAACATTAGAGAATACCATTTAATAATTGAGACAGTTGCTGATGATATCTAGGGAAATTGCAATCTTGCCCCCCTTCTACAGCCGGGGAATCCCAACCAGCCTTGAACAGGCTTCTTGTCCACTGAGACTTTTGATCTGCCAAGTGATGGGACTCAGCACTGTAGCTCAATCTGACCTTTTCTGGCCCAGGAAAATTGGTACCAGTCAGAGACTTGTGTACAATGTGGCAAACACAAGTACATATTTAATACAGTTGAAACATAAAGTGCACAAAGAGAATATCACCAAACATTATACACTTTATTTATTTAACATTTGTGCATAGCTCTTACAAAAGCCCAGTGGCTTCAAAGTGCTTCAGACAGCAGAGTGAAAACAAAATTATACAAAAGAGAAAGAAATAATAATCAATAAAAAATGTCTAGCCACATCAATGAAGAAAAGTGTAAGAATACAAATAAACAATGCTATAACAAATATATGAGAATATAAGAACATATTTCAGGGTAGGTTATGCTTCGAAACATGCCATTTTCAAATCCCTCAATGTTGGTTAGAGTTCAAAAGGTTAGGGCAGACAGGAGTTGTAACAGATGTCAAGAGGCAGAGTGGCCTTTTGATCTAGGAGAAGCTTTTAAGTTCTCTTGAATGATAAAAAAAATGTAAAGTACATATTGGAGGTAGGACAGCATTGTGTACTCTGGGAGCACCTCTAAAGGGTGAGTGGTTCAGAGTAGGTTTTTTTTGAAAGGCAGGAATTTCTTGGAGGATGTGTTTTGAGCTGGATATGGCAGCTGTCTCCCGGGATTTTCAATTTCATAGCCAGATAATGAGAGCGGTCAGAATGAAAGATCTTGTGCATGAAGCACTAAAGTTTATGCATTGCCTGTCCATCAACTAGAAGCTATCATAGAGGAAATTTGTTCAGTGCATACAGTTCTCACAAATATAGCAAGCTACCAAATGCAATGGTGATTTCAGTGGGGCAGGATGAACTTTTAGAGTCCTAGCAAGAATGACATTACCATAAATTAACTTAGAAAGAGCCAAAGCTTCAGTTGCATCTTTGAGATCTTGTTCAGACAAACAAAGTTTAATTCCACAAATCTGGTTAAATTGTTTGTTTGCCCGACTGGTTAGGGCATGGATATCTTTGTGTAAATTTAGGCAAGAGTCCAGTATAAAGGCAAGAACCTTGAGATTAATGAATGGAGAGCAATTGTTGGAGGATGGGTTATTGGTAGCTGTAGGTCAGCATCTACTATCAGCAATTAGGCCATCCAAGCAATATAAGGTCTGGACAAGGGCTCAAAACATTAGCCCTTGATTCAAATCTTGGTAGCTGGCTGAGAGCAAGCAGGCTTCCCTCAGTAGACAATTATTTAAAGCATTTAAATACTCCTAATACATTACATAGGCAGCACACAAAGCACAATACAAATCCCACAGTAATTTATAAACATAGGAAATAGTTTAATCTTTACAATGTCACCAGTGCTGGTACTCAAGCGCACACAGCAATGCATTATGGGAGATGTAATCACATGCACATTACAGTGGAGCATTGACACCCAGCCAGTCCCAAACAGTATGTACGCATCAGAAAATGCAAAATACAGACAGACAGGACCCATGTAACTCCAAACAGTGAAATTTAATGCATGAAAAGTGCAAGTCAGGACAGAAAATTAATGTGTACAGTTACGTCCACAGCACCATCAGAAACACAGGGAACAGTCAGGGGAGGTGAGGATGAATCCCCTAACCCAGAGGCAACTGGAGGAAATGGAGGAGGAGGGCAGCCCAGTAATCCCTCCAAAACATAGTAGGCGGAATGTAGTGCCACCACTGCCCCCGCTGGAGGAGAAAGCCCAGGACACCGATGGCGATGTCCAACCAGTCCTGGGACAGCCAGAGCCACCACACCGTGCTCGAGCAGGTGCTGATCTGATTCTGCCAATTCCATCCAGGCACAGGGCATGTACATCCACCAGTGCAGCAGTGTCAGGAGAGGACACAGTCTTCAAAGGGCTGAAGGGGCACATGTTGGAAGTCGATCCTCTGCAGGCAAGAAACATTAGATCACTACAGAGGCAAATCAGGGTTTGCTTCATGGGCAAGACGAGTCCCCTGGAGGCACTCTGTGCTGAACTGAGGGTGGATCAGCACAGGGAGATGCAGCGCCTAGACCTCTACACCAGGGCGGTCAACCGCCTTTCCTCAGCAACCAATGTGCTGGCAAGGCGCAGCATCAGTATGCAGCGTGAGGTGGCACACAACAGCCAGGATGTGGTAGGGGCTTGTACAGGTGACTGTGGATGAGCAGCGGGCAGCTCACACTACTGGCCCAGGAGTCCTCACTCCAACAGACGAGAATACCCAATCTGGCAGGAACAGCATTACACCTCCCACACGGATAGGCGCCGTAGTGGGAGTCACAGAAGGGCTTCTGGGACACGTGTGGAGGGCACTGCACACCCACATGCAGGGGCTACAGGCCGACAGCACCGCTGTTGAGGTGCTCGAACTTGGATAAGGAGATGGGTGCATCAACCCAGTGTACATGGACACTTGCTCCTGATTGTTCATTCGCACTGTGATCCTAACATGTGCTGGGCATTGGACAATACATTGTGTGCCACACAGGCTGTGTGCCGTTATTAATCCTGAAGTAAAGGAAATAAAACACAGTCTCATAAATAATATTTAGCATTGTGTCATATTTTCTTACCTATAAATAGTTCGGTGTTATCTCATCTCATCTCTGGCGCCCCGCAGCTGCACCAATTACACCGGGTGGCATGTCTCCTGGCACTAGCCCCTCCTCATCTGATGAATCCGATTCACTGAGCTCCACTGGTGTGCCTTTCCTGGTGGCGATGTTGTGCAGCATGGCACATACTACCACTATCTTGCAACAGGTCTAAGGGCTGTATTTTTAGTGCCTCTCCACTTTTATGTAGGCATCTGAATCAGCTCTTGAGTATGCCGAAGGTCCGCTCAATGGTACATCTGGTAGCTATGTGGGCACTGTTGTATCTCCGCTCCCAAGCATTGGCAGGATTAAGGTAAGGAGTCCCACTTGTGAGTCGATGGTTTCTCCCACTGTGGCGGAAGATGAAAGCGTTGTGTGTGCTGCCTGGGTATTTTGCAACAATGTCAGTAAAATTGTGCTTGGCATTACACACCACCTGTATTTTCAGGGAATGGTAGGATTTGCGTTTCCTGAACACATACTCATTCTGGGAGGGGGGTGATATGGCGACATGTGTCCCATCTATGCATCCAATGACGTGGGGAAATTGTGCAATTTGATAGAATTCCTGCTTCGTCTGGTCTAGTGCCTGTGGTGTGCTGGGGAAGTAGATGTGGTGATGCAGCCTTTGTACCATGGCATCAAGGAATGTGTGAAAAAAGCGCGACAATGCACTCTGTGAGACCCCTCCTGCTGAGGCTATCACCCCCTGGAAGCTACCTGATTCCAAGAGGTGCAGTGAGCACAGGACCTGAATGGGGTGGGGGGTGGTGTGTGTCCTGCATATGGGGGGTTCAAGTATAGGTTTAAGCTCCTCTATTGAATCCAGGATGCTCTCTTCATCCAGCCTGTAGTTTGTATGGATCTCCTCCTCAGTCCGCTGGAACAGGGTTATGAGTGCACGAAAAATCCTTTCCTGGCGTCTCCTTCTCTGTGCAGCAGCTCTGAGTCGCAGCCTCCTGGCTATCACATACAGCCCAGCCATTGTGGAAAAAGTCTGTTGCATTGTGGGCCTCCTTAAATATTTTACACATGGTTACCACCTGCTCAGACTTGGTGGTAATTGCGATTCTCTAAATTGTGAATTTCGTCAAATCGCAGTTTGCGATTTTTTCATGCATTCCGTTTTGCGAATTAGCCAATTGCGAACTCAAAATTTGCAATAGTCGCTATTGTTGGTCCACATTTTGCGAATTCACTGAATAATCGCTAAGTTGTATGAATGGCAAATTCTCTAAGAGCTGATTTTGCAATTAGCAATTTTGCGTACAGAATGTGTCTCCTACATAGCAAAGCTTTGTTTTGCGATCACATACAATGTTTTTTGGTGAATCGCAGTGTATACAATCGCAAAACTGCTTCATACATATGGCCCTTCATAAGGAGTATTGTAAGATGGAAATGCTCTTTGCTTTAGAGTATTCATAATGCTCATTACAGCAAAAACCTGCTTCACTAATGCTGGTTGGCTGAGTCCTAGGGTGTTGTTCTTGTACCCATCTGCCACTCCCACTTGAGCCTGCGTTGTGCCCACTAGGTCATGTTTTGCTGAATTGGGAAAATTATTTAGGTCGGTTTGGGCTGATGATGGCTTGATATTTTAATTAACGAAAGAGCTGGTGCATTTTTTATTTCAAGAATATTGGTCAGAGTGGCTGTTGGCGGTCCAAATGGTTTACTTAAGTTGTAGTTAGGACGATTTGGGCTTAGGATGTTCAGTGACTTAAAATTTTAATTAGCAAAGGAACTTGTACCCTTTTTGTTAAAGGGATGTTGATTGGAGTGGCTGCTGACGGTCCGAGTAGTTTACATGAGTTCCCTGTTACTGAACATGTGCACTGTTCTGAGCTATTGGTTAGATTGATAGTCTTTACCCCCAAGGCTTGTATAAGTTTGACGCTGTTCATTATTGACATTGAGTGGAACCAGGAATCCGCCATGTCATCATCTAAGGCACCTGTACATTTGCAACTAAAGCTTACACAGATGAGGGGGCATTCTGTGTCTTATTTTTGATCCACTCTAAGCATTGAGTGCTGGTAGCTTAGGCCATGTGCCAGGACCAGTGGTACTCCTGCTTATGGTCTGATGAGCTTGAACAACCAGTAATAGTGCAAAACTCTTTTTAGATACTATTGCTACATTCTGGCCATTTGAGGTGTGGACTTGAGCCTGAGTTGTGCTGCTATTCCGTTTTTTTGGGATGTGAGAGGATTTTGCAGGCCCTTTATGCTTTCTGTTCAGAAGTAGATTATTATGGCTGGATCCATTAAAGTTATTAATGTACCTATGCTGCCTGACTTGCCAAAGAAGGCTTGGAGGGTTGATATCAAGAAATTGGCTTTGCTTGTCATGACTTTTGGCATATTGGCCGCAGTTCGGGCTGCGTTCACTTTCTTTTGGGACTTTATTTCGTTCTGGACTTTTTGCCTGGGTTGCTGTTTTCTAACTTGTCCTGACCTCATACTCCTTTGCTTGTGAGCACATCCGGGCTGTGATGTTTTGACCTACAGTTACCACAACCAATTAGCACACCCAGAAAAGGGAAGCAGTTTCAATGTGCCACCACACCCTCCAAACCTGGAGGGGGCACACGCATACAATGTAGTGTGTATAGGTTTGACCGAAGAAGGAGAATCTAATCCCAAGTGTCCCATGCGTTTCCTGATCAACTGCATACTTGCTGATGGTTAAGTGTGGTGGGCAATCTGTAATCGATTTGCATGCAGAGTGGAGACTGTCCTGCTCAACTCTACCCTTTCATTGTTTACTTTCACATGCCCAAGGTAAACACAAGAAAGATACAAATTGACTTTTCCTTATGCTGGTCGGCAAATACACCAAGGCCAAGGAGGGTAATCTATACATGGCCTTCATGGACCTCTCCTCGGCCTTTGACTTGGTCAACCGAACCAAGTTATGGGCCATACTGGCCAGACTGGGTAATGACCCATCGCTGGTTAACTTTTTAGCGCTACTCCACACAGACTTGTCAGCCTCCATCAGAACCGATTGGGAGGGCAGCTGTACTCGGCCATTCCGTTCTAGCAGGGGTGTTAGGCAGGGCTGTATTTTGGCCCCTCTCCTATTCACCCTTTATATTAACTCACTGGGCAAAGATCTGGAGGACTCAACACCTGATATTCCACGCGTGGGGGATTGCCTGGTGCCCGTATTACTATACGCGGATGACGCGGTGCTTTTAGCCCGCACAGGGGTAGGGTTGCAGAAATCTCACGACGCATTTGGAGAGTTCATGGTCTTACTCGACCTGGTGATCAACAACAAAAAATCCCATATAATGGTGGCAGGGAAACGCACGAAAACTCAAAAGCTAAAGACGTTTACCTGCACTGGTGAGGGGGTGACCAGGGTACCAGTTTTTACCTACCTGGGTGTCATCTTTGAAGAGGGGGGCTCTTGGACCGCCCAATTAAATGCAAAAAGCCTGGCAGTTAAGAGATCAACCTCAGCTCTAATGAGCTTTGCAAAGCGATTGGGCTCGCGTCCAATGGACGCTCTCTTGAAAGTGTACAAGACAAAATGCTTGTCCATAGCTATGTATGGTGCTCCCTTGTGGGGCTTCTCGCCACAAGGTAAAATACAAATTGCGGAAAATACTTTCCTCAGAACATTGCTAGGAGTCCCACAATCAACACCAGTCTTTTCCCTACATACTGAGTTAGGCATAGGCTATGTAACCGAAGAGCTTCAATTGGCCCCTCTGGTCTATTGGGCAAAAACCTGGTTAAATAATGATATCCCTTTGAACCACTGTATTCTTAAGGACTGAATGGCGCTAGACAAGGTGTCTTAAATTCCTTGGCTAGTATACATTAAGAACACGTTGAATAAAATGGGTAGGCCAGATCTTTACAAATACCCGAACAACATAGTCAAAGGAGACGTAAAATGGATTAAGGACAACTTCCTGTTTAGGGCGAATCAGGCTAGGGAAGAGGAGGAATTAATCAAGCCAAAAGTAAGAGCAAATTTTCTGCTCTTAACTACTCCCTCTCTAGAACCCTATCTAAAAATTGTTAGTAAACCATTCCATCGTCACCTCCTCATTAGAATCAGGTTTAATATTATACAATACTCCTTGGGTGACTTTCCAGTGTGGGGGGTACCTGATATACTGAGCCCATGTAGCTGTGATAACTTCTCAGAGCAGTCTCTCATGCACTTTGTAATGTTCTGTGACCACTTCAAGGAAGGTAGAAGGCGGTTTTTAGCCCCAATTCTAAGAGATGCGGGTTTTTTACAAGTACGCCCAGCTCTCCTTTACTTACAACTATTAGGAACCACAAAGGTAATTTTCGGGGTTGCTAGCTTTCTGGTAGCTGCTATGCGTATTAAGACCAGGAAGCTATCCCCGAATAACCTGACGGGTTGACTGAATATACTGTGTTCTTTTTTACTGCCTTTAACTGTTTTTTAGCATGCCCATTTTTAATAATCTTTGTATGTATTCAATATTATCATTAATTTTTAATGTCTTTTTAAACTGATGAAATGTGACATTGTCTTTTTATTGCCTAAATCTGCTTTTATGATTTTAACAATCGAATAAAGCTTGTTTTGACTGACTGACTGACTGACTGACTTTTCAAACATTTATTGAAACAATTGTATTCTTGTATAGAAAGCATGAGCTGCAATTATTAGGAGGATGAAACAAAGCATTGTAACTTGTATTACAAGAATGGTGGAAAAGATAAACAATTCAACCATTATAACATTACTGTGTGATTATGATTATATTTATACAGCTATCTAATGCTACCTACACTATTAAGAGCATAGGAGGAGTACCCTCTGCCAGATCTTTGTGGAAAGCTCAACCCCAATAACCTGTGTATGATGTGTCAGGAAGCCGATCTGGTATAGAGCAGTCATTTGTTCTTTGTAGGATGAAGGTTAGAGTCTGCAGGGATGCACCTCATTCACAGTGTATAAGATTCCAGGATATCCCAGAAAAAGTGCTCCTCTGCTGCATTTGGCATAGCGGTAGCTTACATAATAAAAACACTGGTCTAATGGCACTCCATCAAAATTGGAGAGCTGATGCTATGGTTAGTCTGGAATAGGCCTGGGCGGTATATTCTGTTCAGCTCGCAGAATGTGCGGAATTTGGGTAATTTTGCGTTCCGTGGAGAATGCGAAATTGCCCAAAAATCTGCGTTCCAGGACTTCTCACATTTTAGTGCTTGTTCGCGTTCTCAAAATGTGTGTTAGCAAGATATTTCCCCCCGAACACGCAAACAGCAATTGCGAACAGTAAAAAAGCATCGCGAACAAGCAATTCCGCGTGTTCACAGAGATTTACGTAACGCGATTCCGCAAATTCCGCCCACCCCTAGTCTGGAATCTTAGAGCTGTCTCCGACAGGACAGCCGAATGTAAGGGTATTGGGTTTGATATTCCCAGCTTTGGACAGAGTGTACAGGGAAGATGATAATAACACTTACTAAGAAATGTGCTTTATGTAAATTCTCTTTTACTTACAATATTGTGCAATGTGCAAAGCATGTAAAAAATCACCATTAGAAAAATATGTCAAGCTAAAACATGTAGCTAAAATGGAGAGACTAATGTGGCCCTATTCAACCATATAACATGTTGGGTGGTGGGTATACAGGTACCGTGGACACTACTGGCTCCACTGTACTGCGGCGAGGAACTAAGCATGGGCGAATTTTGCGAATCTCGCGTTCGCGAATTTTGCGGATTTGCGAATTCGCAATCTGCAAAATCCGCGAATTCTCGCGAATTTGCGGATTTTTTTTTTTGTGTTCGCAAGTGTTTCTACCAGTTCGCGAGGATTTGGTACTAGTTCGCAATTGCGAACTTACTTGTCGGCTCGCAACGGTCGCGACTATGTTGTTTCTACGTCTGGTTCATCATCACAGCCTCCCAGCACCCTCTGTTTCACCACTGGCACCCTCTCTTTGACCCATGCCACCCTCTGTTACATCAATGCCACCCTCTGGTTCATCATCACTGTAGAAGATGGGGGGGGGGAAGCAAGCCCACCTGCCCTGCTTGAACTGACATGAATTAATTTGGGGTTAGTTTATTAACAACACCTGCCCTGCCCCAACTGACAATAATGAATTAGGGGCTAATTAATGTGTCACTGAAAGAATTTCAAGTTCCAGCCTGGCACCTGCTTGTCTGCTCCTTTAGCTGTAAATCAGGACCTTTGTGGCATACAGTTAAGGTCAGAGCAGGGTCACACAATAGTTGCAAGCAGGCAACCGAATTCTGCAGGGCCCCCTCAGGAAGCACTACAGAGAATCGTTACAAATCATGAGGTTGACCTTTTGCACCTGCTCATTGCTTTTGCTTTTGCTGAAATCGGTTTTCGGTTTTTTCGCGCTATTCGCGGGGCGCGGCGTCGTGCGAAACCGACCGCGGAAGCCGCCAATTCGTGCGAATGAGCATTTTATTTTTTTGCGGCTTGTTGTTTCGCGAGTTTTTTTGCAGTATTCGCGAGCCGCTTGCAGCGCAACACGCGAATTTACCCCAAGGTCGAGTACGGGCGCGGCCATTTTGTTTGCGTGACGTATTTCCGTTTCCGCCCGCTATGTATAATCTCGCGCAGTAAGCGCATTACGAGTAGAGGTTCGCACGAGATCGCGCTGGAAATCTAGAGGTTCGCACGAGATCGCGAGGAAAATCTCGCGCGAACTTACTTTCGCGCTCGTGAACGGGCGCCGGCCATCTTGTTTTTCATTCATTTCCTGTGTCTGGGCATGGTGTTTAATCCTCTTGGTATCTTTGCCAGCCTTTGCTTGTTTTCAGTTTTTTTTTACGATTTTGCTTCTTATCTATCCCTCTCTTTTCCTAGCTGTATATTTTTGTCTTTTCAGCTATTTTTCTTTACTTTTAAACTACTTTTTTAAACTCTTTTCTTTTCTTCTTCCCTATTCTATTCTTTCTTAATTTTCTACTTCTTCCTACCTTACCTGCCCAGACCATGGTCAAGCCAGGCGCCGTGAAGCTGCCCAGGCACTTGAGGGCCGCAGCGGCGGCGGGGAGTAGTGCTGGACCCAGTGCCAGGACAGCATGCGGGAGATTGAGGGGGGAGCAGGTGACGCGGCAGGAGATATTCAGCCCGGAGGAAGTGGGCGCGCTGGTCTACTTCGTCCAGCGCCGCCTGCCCAGGACCATCGCGGGAGGCGGCAGGATCGCGGCCGGCGGCTACAACATGCGGGAGCATCGGAAGCGGTGGGAGAAGGTGTGCTGGGCCATATTCCACCTCTACGGGGTCCAGCGCACCTACAGCCAGGTCACCCATCGCTGGACGGACCTCCTGGACCGCGAGCGCGACCTGCTGGACCAGCTCGGCTTGGAGATCCCCGGGCTTGGTGAGTAGTAGTAGCCATTTAATCACTCACTACTATGATGTTTTCTCCTGCTCTGTGTTGTTGTATTGCAAATATTTGTTTTTTACATGGAGCAAGCCAATAATGCCGCTGATGACGATTACATTGTAGTTAAATTATATTTCAAAATCTTCTGTGCATTTCAGGTGCACTGCTCTCCTTCTCAGTGGCGTTGCTACTATGCTTATTTGTTTTCTATTTCGTGGTCTCATTGGCCTGAGTAACTATTATGTATGAGTGTACTTTACAGAACTGCGTAATGCTAGACACTAGGGGGCAGATTACATTTACAAGCCCCTTGCGCCACGTTTACGTTGCCTTGCATGACGCAACAGCGGCGTAAACGTGCCGCATCCCTGCGAGTCATTTACGACATGACGCATCTAGGGAGATGCGTCACGTTATAAAGCCATGGGCCTGCACCACAATGGGTGCGTTCCTAGTACGCAGGGTGGGCGGTCCGGCGGCTGTGCGCCTCGCAAAATTGCCTGCGTGAAATCTACAAGATTTAACGCAGGCACTTCTGCGACGCTGCTACGTCAATTCAATTCCTTATGTCTGCTCGAAGCAGGCGAAAGGACTGACACAGCATGTTAAGTATTGGGTGGCCCTGAGCATTACTGGAGTTGCATTGCGTTGGCGACGTGACTCCAGCGATGCGCCGCTCTTACGTGACGAGATGCATCACGCAAGTGCCTACCCTTGCGCCAGGGCGCGCCGCATTGTAAATGAGGCGCATCTGCCGTGTCGCAAGGGTAGTTTTGCGTGACGCATTTGATCTGGCGCATCTCTGGAGATGCGCCAGAACGCGTAAGTAAGTATGTCCCTAAGGGGCAGAATTGCAATTACCGTCGCATCCCTGCAAAGTAGCAGGGATGCGCCATTAATTGTGCGGCCCGCTACCACCACCAAACATGGTGCGCCGTATTTGCAATGCGGCGCACCATGGGCCCAAAACGTCACCGAAGCTTTACTGCTGGAGTTGCGTCGCAACGATGGCGCAGCTCCAGCAATGCTCTGGGGTACCCTATCTCCCCAATGCTGGGTCAAGCCGTACGTCTGCTTCAAGCAGGTGCAGGGTTTGTGTGACGCATCATTGTCCTAAAGGTGACTGATTGAAATTTTGTAGATTTCCCTCAGCCACTATTAGGATGTGTTCCAGCGCAGGAATGCCCTCCCTTGCGCCGGAACGCCCCCTGATGGCGCAGGGCTTTATAACGGGATGCATCTCCCAAATGCGTCAGGTTGTTATAATATTATACGTCGCACCATGGCGCCCTTTTTTGTTTAGCTTCTGCGTCACAAAAGTCACAAAAGAACGGCGCAAAAGAGCCGCAAGGGGCTTAAATCTGCCCCTTCCTTTGTACCCCTGACAATAAGAAAAATAGTGGCGGTGGATTGATAGTTTGACTATTTAAATGACTGGTAATGTAGCAGGCAACTGTTAGTGTTGTCACTGATCTGACTGAAATCACAATGGAGTTTGTCTGTCACTTTGCGTCTTGCCTGCGGACTGCTGCCTGCCAGTCCTAGGTGAACGTTTCAGTACTTTGTTTAGTGAGTTACGTGACTTTCGAAGTCACAGGTCCGCAAATAAATGAAAACTAACCCTAATCAATATAATTTCGCAGAAATATTTTGTTATTGTTCTTTTGAAATGTTTGATTTGGTTGACATTGACAAGCAACAATCATCCATGTTTTCTGTTCTTTCTTTCATGTTGTACGTCAGCTCCCCCCAGGGGCGAGAGGAGGACACAGGAGCAGCAGGCGGCGGATGCTGTTCAACAGGGCCAGGATTGGGCAGGCGAGGGCTCCTCTGCTGGCCCCAGTAAGTTTTCATTTTAGACTAGTACCTATTTTTCCTAGCGTTCCTCATTTGACTTTTTTCAAAATTGTCTTTGCTCTTCTTGTAGACTGTATCTAAATTCTTATCCTGCCTCTACTATGACTCCCTGTGGTATTACTAGATTATTCTTATTAGTCTGTCTGTGTAGCTAACTAAGATTGCACGGTTGGCGAAACTCCCATGATTCTAGTCAGCAATAGCTCTATCAACTTAGTGCAGTCCTCTGGGATTGTCCATAATGTCTTTTGAAGTGTTCTATCTGGACTCATGCTTGCAAAAATTGCAAAACCTTTCGCTCAGTCACTCTAGTCTGGACCAAAATACACAGATTGTATTTAAGTTTAAAAGCTTTAATAAAAGTAAACACATTTATTAAAATGAAGTCATAATAAAACTAAACGTTTAACTGATAATGGAAAAGTGGTTAGTGCTGACGATTAATTGAAGACATTTCTTGTGGTCGAGCCGAGCTCTCACCTGGTTTCAACTTGATCTTGTTGTTAGAAGTCCATCTTCTGTCTGTGCGGAGAAAAATGGTGCGTGTTAAAAAAACAGCCTTCATCAGTTGTGCCAAAAAGTGCAGCAAGACAACCTTCCCTGGAAAAAGGGTCATTTTTTTTAACTTTAACGTAGACAGTCACAAATTACATTGTTTTCACATGTCTTCATTCCTAGACCAAAGATTAGTGAGTGCTTTATTCTAACATTCTTAAATGTACTTTGTAGGTGGAACATCTGGTGGCGGGGCCAGTGTGGAGGTGGTGGTGCTCGACACGGAGGCGGAGGGCGATTCTTCAGGGGAGGAGGCGGCGGCTGTGAGAGTTGAGACGGTGGTGGTGGCAGCCAGAGGTAAGCTCTTATATATTCCTTACTTATTGAGATTGAAGACTAGCTGGGAAGGCAAGAATATGAGATGCATGGCTGGGTGAATGATGAAGCAATGATGGGTGGAAGGACAACAGCCTGGGTGGGTGACACAGAAACTGTATGTGTCCATATACCTGGATCATGCTACTATCTGACTCTTAGATAGCATATGTGTATCTAGAGCAGGGGTACTCATAGTACGGCCCGCGGGCCGGTGGTGGCCCGGCAAGCCTTCCTTGGCGGTGCGCAGACCTTGCAGACAATCGCTGCTCCCCCGGCCCCCACAGAGCAGAGGCTTTTTTATATTTCACCTGTTAGCGCCCCTGCATCTCCACTCTGACAATCACTGCTCCCCCGGCCCCCACAGAGCAGAGTGGAGATGCAAGGCCACAAAGAGGTGAAATAGAACAAAGCCTCTGCTCTGTGGGGCCGGGCAAGCAGTGATTGTCAGGGTGGAGAAGCAGGGGCGCTACAACAAACAAAGCCTCAATAATATGTTAATGGTCTTTTAAAGACCTGTTAAGTACTTTGGTGTTGTTGTCTGTGTGTGCGCGTTGAGGAAGCGGTCTCAACCCGGGCTGAAGGCTGACACAGATAGACACACACACAGTGAGATGACAGAGGGGGAGGGAGAGGGAGGGCAGGAGGGAGAGAGAGATGGAGAGGGAGGGCAGGAGGGAGAGCAGGAGGGAGAGAGATGTATGTAAATGCTGGGTCTGGTGGCTCAGTGGATGAGGGCATCTACTGCAGGGACCTGTGTGCAACCTCATGGTCACAAGTTATCGTTTTGCTTTAGCCCCGCCCCCTCTGACTCCGCCCCCACCAGTGCGGCCCTCGGCCCCAAACTACACTGTAAATGTAGCCCCTGAGAGAAAGTTTGTGAGTACCCATGATCTAGAGAGAGTAGACGGTCAGTGGATGAACTAAGTGTAACTTTGAAGAGCATGTAACACTGCACCCGCACGTCCGTTCCAGTGTAGGAAAGGCAAGGAAAAGAACTTTTAATTTTGTCCAAATACTACCATCAATAGTAGCAGTAGTTTGTATTGCAAGCACTGCATAGATCCGGTTATTACGGTGGCCACTCCCTACCTCTCTTAATAAGTTTAGTAGTACTCAGTCATTCATGTGTGGATGTATCACTGGTCACTCAATAAAAAGCAAAGCACCTAAAGTCATCCCATATATAAGCAAAAACATCCCATGTGAAGTGATAGATAATCAGATTATTTATCTTCTTCAATTTTCCATTTCTAGTACTCATTTCCACTGTAGGGTGAAAGTTAAATTAATTAAGCAGTAGCCCTTGAGTTGTAACAGAGTATTCTCAGTGCCACCTGTAATAGAAAAGTAAGAGCTTCACCACCTGCATGTACTGGACGGGTACAGTAACGCAACGCAAGTCTAGGTCACTCCTCATGGCGTGCGTCTCTTTTTCTCGGGTGCAAGTTTATTGCGCTGGCATTATGCCGGCTTGCAGAAGATAACGTACCAATTTTCCAAAACAAGAGACAAGAAGAAGAATAAGACTGGTGTACTTTCATAGTCGACTCCAATGGAAGTCCATAGTGCTCGTAGAATTTGTTCCTTAAACTCCCACTAATGTTAGAGCAAGGATGAAGAAGTGTGAGGTTAGATAGATACTGGCCTCAATAGTTATGTAATGCGTTTGCAAGTTGCTAGTTGTAGTGCAACACAAATTTCTGCTGAATGATTGAGTTAATCTTAAAGAGCATTGGTTACAGACTATGTCTTTCTTTCTTCATATAGGTTCTCCTTCCAAACGAACAAGGAGGAAGGAGCTGGCTAGAGCGGCCCGGCAACGGAGGATCAATGCCACTGTGGCCGAGTATCGGCGGCTGGTGGCTCTGGAAGACGAAGAAAGTGTGCAGTCGACCACAACAACTACGTCGTCTGCATCGGCCTCCGTTCCCCCACGGGCTGCCAGTGCCACCCAGCACAGTGGTCCATCCAGACTGAGCCGGGCTGCCAAAGCCAAACGCCACCGCCGAGTAGCAAGGACAACAGCTACAGCTTCCTCTCACAGCCGTTGCACCTACAAGGCATTGAAGGCACGCCTGCGCCGCAGTACCCTGATGGTGTCCCGCCTCCAGCAGGAGCTCCACCACTTTTCCAACCAGTTGGAGGGGCTCCGCGTAGAGCACGCCTTGCTCCGCCAGGAGCATGATGCCCTGGCCCAAAAAGTTGACAGCATCCACCCATAGTGTCCCTTGCCCCTTTTTTAGAGACTTTTGGGGGGTGGGAATTGGGAGTTGGGTTTTTGGGGACTTTTGAAGGACAATCGTTGGGGTTAGGGAGGGTCTTGCGGGAGATTATTTTGTTAGGGATATAAATATACTTTTTCAAACTTTATCTGAGCATACCCGTTTCTTACTGCTTGCCTGGTGGGTGGGGGTTTAACGTTGACTTTGTTTTCCTGAAAGTTTAGTTCCATTTTCTTCCTTTAAGTGCAAATGCCCAAATGTTTTCAACACTAAGTGCCTCTCACAGACTAAGTGAAGTGAATCCAAGAGTCCTAGGACTTTAGTAGTACTACCTTCAGTCTCTCGTCTCTCGTACTAATACTCCATTATACCCCCAAACCACCAAACGCTTATCTTACCTGTAATTTGTGTTTGAAAGTAGGGCTAGACCCAGGGCTGGCTCCACGGGAAACAGCGAATAAGGTTGGCAATCTTGGTCGGATAAAATTTCCTCATAGCGGTGGTACTAGTGGTGTGACACAGTGGCAGTTGCATGCCTATGAAAAAAAAGAAAATGAAATCTGGTTTGTCCTCCTGATCAATTCAACGGTACAACTGAGAATATAGCAGGTGACAGAAGTACAGTAGAACAGTGCCACATTGTAGCCTAACAAATGGTAAAGTATAACTACTAATTCGGTTGAAGTTCTTTCATATTAGCAATGGTTCTTTGTCAAGCAGAGTAAGAATATATCCTCGGATTTCTTCACCAGCCTGTTGCTATCACCTTATCCTCCCCAGCAAGTGTGTGGATTTATTGCTGTCATTTAGTCACACATCAATCAAAACCACACAGCCCGGGGGAAGAGGGTTAGGGTTTGAAAAATGGATGGGTACGGGGGTTTTTGGGAAAGGTTTTGGGAGACAAGAAAAAATAGCACAGCATAGACAAACAATTGTGAACATAAACAAATCTTTGGGTACAAACCTATCCATCAATCTTTGAAAGTGCATGCACTACTGCATACATGTCAGTGAAAAGTAAGTAGTACATTCGACAACTGTGGAAGAAAGAATGCGACAGTACAGGGCCGGTGTGGAATTATTGATAACGATATTCAACATAAGGTCTCTGTAGCCAGATACCCGAGAGCCTTGCTGGTCACTATAAATCCATTCACAACAACACTCAATGGGGTTGGTCTGGAAGGTATAGTAGATAGAAAAGGAGAAATTGCTTTTTTTCTAGGTGTCCCCTCACTCACCAGGGTTGCCCCTTGGTGACATGCTTCATCATTGGGGCCATCCCAGTCCTCTACGGCCTGGGGCGTGCTGCGACTTGCGAATTACGTAGGAGCACTTACAAATGACTATGTGTGGTGCAGATGTGATAGTGGAGTGGACTAAGTGATGTGTTAAGGGATCAATTTAGAAGCAGAGAGAGATCCAAGAAATGCAGTCACAGTCAGAGAAAAAGGCAAGGGATACTGTATCTATGTGGTTGTAGTGGTCCTGTTGGAAGTGGTAAGTAAGTTGCCTGCAGAAAAAAAATCCTCCTATTAGCGGCACTCCTCCATTGCAGCCGGCGCTTCGTCCATCGATGTTGGTCACCAGAAGACACCCTGTAAAAAAAAGCACAGCATAGACAAACAATTGAACATAAACAATTCTTTGGGTACAAACCTATCCATCAATCTTTGAAAGTGCATGCACTACTGCATGCATGTCAGTGAAAAGTAAGTAGTACATTCGACAACTGTGGAAGAAAGAATGCAACAGTACAGGGCCTGTGTGGAATTATTGATAACGATATTCAACATAAGGTCTCTGTACTTAGCCAGATACCCGAGAGCCTTGCTGGTCACTATAAATCCATTCACAACAACACTCAGTGGGGTTGGTCTGGAAGGTATAGTAGATAGAAAAGGAGAAATTGCTTTTTTTCTAGGTGTCCCCTCACTCACCAGGGTTGCCCCTTGGTGACATGCTTCATCATTGGGGCCATCCCAGTCCTCTACGGCCTGGGGCGTGCTGCGACTTGCGAATTACGTAGGAGCACTTACAAATGACTATGTGTGGTGCAGATGTGATAGTGGAGTGGACTAAGTGATGTGTTAAGGGATCAATTTAGAAGCAGAGAGAGATCCAAGAAATGCAGTCACAGTCAGAGAAAAAGGCAAGGGATACTGTATCTATGTGGTTGTAGTGGTCCTGTTGGAAGTGGTAAGTAAGTTGCCTGCAGAAAAAAAATCCTCCTATTAGCGGCACTCCTCCATTGCAGCCGGCGCTTCGTCCATCGATGTTGGTCACCAGAAGACACCCTGTAAAAAAAAGCACAGCATAGACAAACAATTGAACATAAACAATTCTTTGGGTACAAACCTATCCATCAATCTTTGAAAGTGCATGCACTACTGCATGCATGTCAGTGAAAAGTAAGTAGTACATTCGATAGCTGTGGAAGAAAGAATGCGACAGTACAGGGCCTGTGTGGAATTATTGATAACGATATTCAACATAAGGTCTCTGTAGCCAGATACCCGAGAGCCTTGCTGGTCACTATAAATCCATTCACAACAACACTCAGTGGGGTTGGTCTGGAAGGTATAGTAGATAGAAAAGGAGAAATTGCTTTTTTTCTAGGTGTCCCCTCACTCACCAGGGTTGCCCCTTGGTGACATGCTTCATCATTGGGGCCATCCCAGTCCTCTACGGCCTGGGGCGTGCTGCGACTTGCGAATTACGTAGGAGCACTTACAAATGAATATGTGTGGTGCAGATGTGATAGTGGAGTGGACTAAGTGATGTGTTAAGGGATCAATTTAGAAGCAGAGAGAGATCCAAGAAATGCAGTCACAGTCAGAGAAAAAGGCAAGGGATACTGTATCTATGTGGTTGTAGTGGTCCTGTTGGAAGTGGTAAGTAAGTTGCCTGCAGAAAAAAAATCCTCCTATTAGCGGCACTCCTCCATTGCAGCCGACGCTTCGTCCATCGATGTTGGTCACCAGAAGACACCCTGTCCACTGCCTGCCTGATGCTGAATTGTGGCTCGCTACTGTGAAGCCTGACTCCATCCTTTTTTCCCCATTGCAGAGACTGAAACCCGGCCTGTAATTATTCAACGAAAAACAGGAAGTGATATAATATTACAACACCACTGATAAATAAATATAAGGTATGTAGGCTGTGGAGTGCAAAAAGTCACAATTTGATTTTCCTAGTAGACAGTACAATATTTTTGAAAGTGCGTACTCTGAGTCACCTTTTGAAGGATAAATAAGTATGGGCAAATTAATGTAGCGGATCTTGCCCCTCAAGCTAGGTGTACTGTAAACTGTGTTTTAGAACAAAATTAGATCTTCCTAGCAGTGCTCCCACCCAGACCCTTACTAAAGCCAGTCGCAAAAATGTAGAAGACCCCCAATCAAATCTCAAAAAACGAGGCCTAGCAGAAAACTGGTGACAAAACTTACTTTGAAAGTAAAAGTAGGCCGAAGTACCCCCTTCCTTATTACCCCTTACCCACCGTGGATTGCATTCAAACCACTTGCAAGCAACCAAGCAAAAGTAGCCATAGCCAGCATCGCTCCAAGACTCGAAATCCCCCCACTCAAACACATGCAATAGAAATACTGCTAACCCTAACGAACCCTAAGTTAAGAATAGTGGCAAAGGCTTTCTTTAACTATGCCAAATCCCCCCTTTCCCACCATGGATTTTCTTCAAATGACTTGCAACCAAAATTACACATTCTCACGAGTGCTCTAAGACCCCAGAACTCAGTTGCAAAAATCTAGAACACCCCGAAACACATGCAATCCTGCTGCTAGGGCTAACCCTAACGAACCCTAAGTTACAAAAAGTGCCAAAAGGCTTTTCCGCAAGGATTTTGTCCCAACCACTTCTACCCGGTATTAGACCTTCCCAGGAATGCCCCAAGACACGCCAACCCACCCGCCAAGAAGCATAACACCCCCAAACAGGCCAAAAGCATAATCTCATACTTGCAATATTTCTCGGCCTTCGGTCCAAACGCGCTGCGTAGCTAGGCCATAAGTCGGGGTTGCCACGACGGATTTCCTGAAAAGCAAATGCAATCAAGATTAGAGTGTCCCAGCAGTGCTCCCAGACCACGAAACTCACCCACAAACAGACGGAACCCCCCCTAAGAGCACCTCAAAGGCAAGCAAGTCATCAAAAACACAAAAAATTTTCCGCCTGGGATTTGGTCCAAAACACTTTTATCCGGTATTAGAGCTTCCCAGCAATGGCCCCAGAGCCGTCAACCCAGGAGAAAACGAGTAGAAGACCCCCAAACAGCCAAAGAGCAAAAGTACAAAAATGGGGACTTAGTCAATTTTTCACAAATTTCCCAAATCACTCCGCGCGCGCTCTGCAGCTAGGCCCTAACTCCCCTCTGCCACCATGGATTTGCTTCAAACCTCTTGCAAAGTAAAGTATATATAGCCAGCAGTGCGCCCAGACCCCGAAACTCACCCACAAACACCAGGAAGCCCCCCAAACAGGCCCCCGAAAACGCTACATTGAGCAAAATGTCAGAAATAGCCAAAAAAAATCGGCCTGGATTTTGTCCCAACCACTTCTACCCGGTATTAGACCTTCCCAGGAATGCCCCAAGACCCGCCAAGAAGCATAACACCCCCAAACAGGCCAAAAGCAAAATCTCATACTTGCAATATTTCTCGGCCTTCGGTCCAAACGCGCTGCGTAGCTAGGCCATAAGTCGGGGTTGCCACAACGGATTTCCTGAAAAGCAAATGCAATCAAGATTAGAGTGTCCCAGCAGTGCTCCCAGACCACGTAACTCACCCACAAACACCAGGAAGCCCCCCAAACAGGCCCCCGAAAACGCTACATTGAGCAAAATTTCAGAAATAGCCAAAAAAAAATCGGCCTGGATTTTGTCCCAACCACTTCTACCCGGTATTAGACCTTCCCAGGAATGCCCCAAGACACGCCAACCCACCCGCCAAGAAGCATAACACCCCCAAACAGGCCTAAAGCAAAATCTCATACTTGCAATATTTCTCGGCCTTCGGTCCAAACGCGCTGCGTAGCTAGGCCATAAGTCGGGGTTGCCACGACGGATTTCCTGAAAAGCAAATGCAATCAAGATTAGAGTGTCCCAGCAGTGCTCCCAGACCACGAAACTCACCCACAAACACCAGGAAGCCCCCCAAACAGGCCCCCGAAAACGCTACATTGAGCAAAATGTCAGAAATAGCCAAAAAAAAATCGGCCTGGATTTTGTCCCAACCACTTCTACCCGGTATTAGACCTTCCCAGGAATGCCCCAAGACACGCCAACCCACCCGCCAAGAAGCATAACACCCCCAAACAGGCCAAAAGCAAAATCTCATACTTGCAATATTTCTCGGCCTTCGGTCCAAACGCTCTGTGTAGCTAGGCCATAAGTCGGGGTTGCCACAACGGATTTCCTGAAAAGCAAATGCAATCAAGATTAGAGTGTCCCAGCAGTGCTCCCACACCACGAAACTCACCCACAAACAGACAGAACCCCCCCTAAGAGCACCTCAAAGGCAAGCAAGTCATCAAAAACACAAAAAAATTTCCGCCTGGGATTTGGTCCAAAACACTTTTATCCGGTATTAGAGCTTCCCAGCAATGGCCCCAGAGCCGTCAACCCAGGAGAAAACGAGTAGAAGACCCCCAAACAGCCAAAGAGCAAAAGTACAAAAATGGGGACTTAGTCAATTTTTCACAAATTTCCCAAATCACTCCGCGCGCGCTCTGCAGCTAGGCCCTAACTCCCCTCTGCCACCATGGATTTGCTTCAAACCTCTTGCAAAGTAAAGTATATATAGCCAGCAGTGCGCCCAGACCCCGAAACCCACCCACAAACACCAGGAATCCCCCCAAACAGGCCCCCGAAAACGCTACATTGAGCAAAATGTCAGAAATAGCCAAAAAAAAAATCGGCCTGGATTTTGTCCCAACCACTTCTACCCGGTATTAGACCTTCCCAGGAATGCCCCAAGACCCGCCAACCCACCCGCCAAGAAGCATAACACCCCCAAACAGGCCAAAAGCAAAATCTCATACTTGCAATATTTCTCTGCCTTCGGTCCAAACGCGCTGCGTAGCTAGGCCATAAGTCGGGGTTGCCACCACGGATTTCCTGAAAAGCAAATGCAATCAAGATTAGAGTGTCCCAACAGTGCTCCCAGACCACGAAACTCACCCACAAACACCAGGAAGCTCCCCAAACAGGCCCCCGAAAACGCTACATTGAGCAAAATTTCAGAAATAGCCAAAAAAAAAATCGGCCTGGATTTTGTCCCAACCACTTCTACCCGGTATAAGACCTTCCCAGGAATGCCCCAAGACACGCCAACCCACCCGCCAAGAAGCATAACACCCCCAAACAGGCCTAAAGCAAAATCTCATACTTGCAATATTTCTCGGCCTTCGGTCCAAATGCACTGCGCAGCTAGGCCATAAGTCAGGGTTGCCACGACGGATTTCCTGAAAAGCAAATGCAATCAAGATTAGAGTGTCCCAGCAGTGCTCCCAGACCACGAAACTCACCCACAAACACCAGGAAGCCCCCCAAACAGGCCCCCGAAAAAGCTACATTGAGCAAAATGTCAGAAATAGCCAAAAAAAAATCGGCCTGGATTTTGTCCCAACCACTTCTACCCGGTATTAGACCTTCCCAGGAATGCCCCAAGACCCGCCAACCCACCCGCCAAGAAGCATAACACCCCCAAACAGGCCAAAAGCAAAATCTCATACTTGCAATATTTCTCGGCCTTCGGTCCAAACGCGCTACGTAGCTAGGCCATAAGTCGGGGTTGCCACGACGGATTTCCTGAAAAGCAAATGCAATCAAGATTAGAGTGTCCCAGCAATGCTCCCAGACCACGAAACTCACCCACAAACAGACGGAACCTTCCCTAAGAGCACCTAAAAGGCAAGCAAGTCATCAAAAACACAAAAAAATTTCTTCCTGGGATTTGGTCCAAACCACTTTTATCCGGTATTAGAGCTTCCCAACAA
Source organism: Lissotriton vulgaris (assembly GCF_964263255.1). Classification (NCBI taxonomy): domain Eukaryota; kingdom Metazoa; phylum Chordata; class Amphibia; order Caudata; family Salamandridae; genus Lissotriton; species Lissotriton vulgaris. Next base: position 54,805 of record NW_028245378.1, read on the forward strand.
TGGTCCCAGAGCCGTCAACTCACCTGCAAAGAGGTACAACAACACCCCCACAAGTGCTGAGTCTTTCTTCATTGGGCACCAGCCCTCTGGTTTGATGGAAATAGGAGTCTGGAGGAGGAGGATAGAGGAGCATGTTCTTCTGAACTTGTGAACCTGAGGAATGCAGACTGCGGCAACTTCAAATCAATTAGCAAACCAGCGAAGACAGTTCTGCTGATGGGCTTGATTTTGTGATTATCTGATTAAAGTTTGAAATATATTAACTGTGCACAACAAAGAAAGACAGACACACAGGAATAAAAGTGAATAGGGACGAAAAAGAAAGTTATTGATTCGTTGTCTCATTTTCAGGGCTCGGTATCACGGTCCAGGAATAAGAATAAGGCTTTGTCATCATACTCTGCGAATTCAGGCAGGGTGAGCTCAGTGTCACCTGACAGAGTAGAAATTCTCTCATCTATGTTGCTGGCCACCTCCTCTTCATCCGGCATGCTCTCTCGTACTCTGAAATCTGGTGGTATGAGGTGCTGATTCATCTTGATCATTGTTAACCTCTCCACATTTTTGGGCGAGAGGCGGCTCCGTTTGGGAGTTACAATGCCACCAGCAGCACTGAAAACCCGTTCAGAAGACACGCTTGCGAGTGGGCAAGACAAGTAGTTTAAAGCCAGGTTGGTGAGCTGTGGCCACAATTCTTTTTTCCCATGCCAATACGCCAATGGGTCAGAATTAACATAGACCTCTGTTGAGTCATTCAGATAGTCCTTCACCATCGACTCAAGGTCCTCATCCAAGGTTCCTCCAGTTTGCTTAGCTCTTGCTGTGCCTCTGACCTTTTGAGAACCAAACCCACGCAGAGCTAGCCAATCCTCTTCAGCCTCCAATGTTTCTGTTGTGTTTCGTGCAGATGATCCGGTTGCCGGTGTCTTTAACGGCTGAGAGGTCACTTGTGCCACAGCCACAGGTGCAGAAGTGGATTGTTTTGACTGGGGATGGCCTGCTGATGTACTGCCATTTCCTTCAATTTCCAGCCGTTCTGTTTCAAACCTCTTGGCTGACAAGGCTAGCCAACGTTTGTACTTTGGAACATGTTCATCATCAAAAGGAAAGAATGCTTGGCCTGCCAGCGCCTTTTTGTAGCGTGGATCCAGAATAGTAGCACAAATGTAATGCTGTTCTGAGTGGATCTTTTTAAGACGTTCATCACCTTGTAGGAGCTCTAATAATTGCTCAGCCAGAAGCAAAGAGTCTTGGTTTTTGTCATCTTTTTCAAACACAGAACACACCTCCTTCAGTTGGTCCTCCAGCATGTACAACAATGGGATAGCTTTTCCCAAATTAGAGTCCTCCTTGCTGACTGCACGCGTGAAGAACTCAAAAGGACGAAGCATGCGTGTCAGGCTTTGAACTATGTTCCATTGCGGCCTACCCATCCTCAGCTCCTCTGTACCCTCTGTAAGGAAATATTGATCGAGTTCCGTATACTGCTCATACAGACGCTCAAGCATGTAGAAGGTTGAGTTCCAACGTGTTACCACCTCCTGGATGAGTGCTTTCACTGGCATTTTACGTTGATATAGCAGGCTCCTCAGCTGCTTCCGGGCCTTAAAAGAATGGCTGAAATGCTTGCACATTTTTCGGCAGGTGTCCAATACACTGTACGCTGCACTGGCTTTATTAGCCAAGAATTTTTGGACAACCAGGTTTATACAGTGCGCCAAACACGGCACTCTGAAATAGTAACCGTCCCTCATGGCCTTAACTATATTGGCGCCATTGTCCGTGGAAACATAACCAACCCGGCGTTTTAGTGTGGAAAGCCAGTTAAGGACCTTTGTGTTAAAGACATCCAAAATGTTTTCTGCTGTGTGACGTTTCTCCAAACCAAACATGACTAGTGTTGCATGTTTCCGAGCAGCTTTAAAAAAAATGTTCGTGTCAACACCTGTGTTTAGCTTTGCTTTAGCCCCTGAAAAAGAGACCCAGTGTGCAGTGATGCACATGTAATCAGCGCCTGCGCCACTGGTCCACATGTCTGTTGTCAGATGTATAGTGTGAACAGCACTCTTCTGCAAAGCTGCCCCAATCACCTTCAGAACATCTTCATGTAGTGCTGGAACCGCAACTCGGGCAAAATAGAACCGGCTAGGAACCTTCCATTTAGGGCAGAGCGCTGCCACTAATTCTAGAAAACCAACCCCTTCTACAAAAGAAAAAGGGAGAAGGTCCAGAGCTAGCATTTTAGCCAGCTTAGTGTTATACAGACGCGTCATTGGGTGGTTGCGTTCATATTGCGCTTCTGTAAACAACATCTTTTTAATGTTGCCCTGGACCAAGGATTTACGGGATGATGATGATATCTTCGACCCAGTTACGCTCGCTGATGAACTTTTCCGCATTGATGTCTCACTCTCTCCCACACTCTTAGTGTGGCTCACATGGGGTGTGCTGCTGACAGGGGTACTGGGTGTAAGTGAAGTGTTTGAATCATCTTCTTCCTCCTCGTCATTATCAGATGAAACAGCATTACGTGCAATTCCGGCTTCCTCGATCGCCTGTAGGTGCGCAAACCATTTGACAGCGTGCTTTCTTTCAAGATGACCTCTCTGGCCTCCGGTACCATAGTTGGAACCCAACTTACCACGACTAACTCGAAGCTTACACATGCTACAAATGGCTACGGTTTCATTTTTTGGGCAAACACTAAAGAAGTCCCAAACTGCAGACTTGAAATGTCTTTGGGGGCCGGAGGAGGCGGCGATACTGGTGGTGGTGGTCCTGCTGCTAATGCCAGATGAAGTGGAGGATGTGAATTGCCGAACTTCAGTACGTTTTGCACTTTCACCACCACGAATTGAGGTCGAGGACGAGGTGGGTACCTTCTTGCGAGGAAGAAATATGGAAGCAGTAGGTTTTGGTGTACTACTTAACTCCAAATCTAATGATTCCATTTCCATTGCCTCCTCGCCGACATCATCATCACGCTCAGCAGCTTCTCGGGATAGGGTCAAAATGTCTCTTTGCTGCATGCCCGGTGGGGCTGCAGTGACCTTTGTGATGACTGGCTCGTCGTCATCGTGAGAGGCTTCATCACCAGCAGTATCTGTCACTTCTTGTTGAGCCTCATCACACTCCATAGGTATGAGTTTTTGGACGACCTTCCTTTTACGCTTAGGTACCTGTGTCAGATCATGGTGTGCCTCACTGTCAGACCGCAGTTGTGGTTCCCAAGACAGATCACTTGCATCAGAACGAGGTGGGCTTGAAGAAGATGAAGACACCCCCCTTGATCTTTTCCTTGCTAGGGATGTGGAAGACAATGAATGATCATCAGGAGGAGTGGCTTCCAATGATACCTCGGCTTCATTGTCGATTTCCTAATGTGCCCCTACTTCGGGAGGAACAACTATTGTGGGCACTTGTGAACCTCCATGCACCTTTGCTTGCGCATCTCCTTTTGCTGCCTCTCCTTCCACATGTACTTGGGCGTGTACTTGCACATGGTGTTGTTGTTGCAGCTGTGGTTGTTCAACACTTGTCAGATGAGTTACAACAACCTGTGTTGATTCAGGGACATTGCTGCTACTTTCTTGCGATGAGCCAACATCACTGGTCGATGGTGATTGGAGAAGTACACTGACTGCCTCTGAAGCACTCAAGGGCTTTGACTTAAGTTGGCGTGGTGGTGGAGGCACTGAACCCAATGGAGCAGGGGTGCTGCTCCCAGCTTGGTCCCCAGCAGATCCTGCTGCTGCAGGCGTACTTTTTTTTTTTCTCCCAAAAAACGTGGCGGGTGGCACACCAGCCTCCTTGGTAACTTGCTTCTTCTGCTCCTTACTAGCAACTTTCTTGCTAGAGGAGCTACGGAGACCTTTTTTTGGGGCCATCTTCTTCAGAGCAGGTCAGACAGCAGGCCGCAGTTGCACAAATTGTAGAGTTGTCTGAGGCCAGACGTGACGTCGCGTGACGTTATGCTGCACACACACACCGCTGCAGGACTTCTTCCTGGCACTGGTGGTTCTCTTGAGTCTTGTGCACCTAAAAAAAATGGAAGACAGAGGAACATCAGTTCAGTTATACAGCACAAAAAAATCGAAAAACACTGCAAAATCAGCACAATCCCATTCCATCCATGCCCTCCATGATGTTTAAGTTCAAGACAACCCACAGAAAGACTAGGCCCATGCAAGACTCACTACCCCTGGGCATAAATAAAGGTTGAAAAGTAGGCAAAATGGTTGGAGGCCTAACAACAAAGCCTGCATTCAAAATGGCCACTTGCCTGCCAGCACATGGCCAGTGCCTGTAGCTGCACTCAAAATGGCCACCAGCCACATGGCCTGTCCCTCCCCATGAACACCCCCAAAAATCGAAAAACACTGCAAAATCAGCACAATCCCATTCCATCCATGCCCTCCATGATGTTTAAGTTCAAGACAACCCACAGAAAGACTGGGCCCATGCAAGACTCACTACCCCTGGGCATAAATAAAGGTTGAAAAGTAGGCAAAATGGTTGGAGGCCTAACAACAAAGCCTGCATTCAAAATGGCCACTTGCCTGCCAGCACATGGCCAGTGCCTGTAGCTGCACTCAAAATGGCCACCAGCCACATGGCCTGTCCCTCCCCATGAACACCCCCAAAAATCGAAAAACACTGCAAAATCAGCACAATCCCATTCCATCCATGCCCTCCATGATGTTTAAGTTCAAGACAACCCACAGAAAGACTAGGCCCATGCAAGACTCACTACCCCTGGGCATAAATAAAGGTTGAAAAGTAGGCAAAATGGTTGCAGGCCTAACAACAAAGCCTGCATTCAAAATGGCCACTTGCCTGCCAGCACATGGCCAGTGCCTGTAGCTGCACTCAAAATGGCCACCAGCCACATGGCCTGTCCCTCCCCATGAACACCCCCAAAAATCGGAAAACACTGCAAAATCAGCACAATGCCATTCCATCCATGCCCTCCATGATGTTTAAGTTCAAGACAACCCACAGAAAGACTAGGCCCATGCAAGACTCACTACCCCTGGGCATAAATAAAGGTTGACAAGTAGGCAAAATGGTTGGAGGCCTAACAACAAAGCCTGCATTCAAAATGGCCACTTGCCTGCCAGCACATGGCCAGTGCCTGTAGCTGCACTCAAAATGGCCACCAGCCACATGGCCTGTCCCTCCCCATGAACACCCCCAAAAATCGAAAAACACTGCAAAATCAGCACAATCCCAATCCATCCATGCCCTCCATGATGTTTAAATTCAAGACAACCCACAGAAAGACTAGGCCCATGCAAGACTCACTACCCCTGGGCATAAATAAAGGTTGAAAAGTAGGCAAAATGGTTGCAGGCCTAACAACAAAGCCTGCATTCAAAATGGCCACTTGCCTGCCAGCTCATGGCCAGTGCCTGTAGCTGCACTCAAAATGGCCACCAGCCACATGGCCTGTCCCTCCCCATGAACACCCCCAAAAATCGAAAAACACTGCAAAATCAGCACAATCCCATTCCATCCATGCCCTCCATGATGTTTAAGTTCAAGACAACCCACAGAAAGACTAGGCCCATGCAAGACTCACTACCCCTGGGCATAAATAAAGGTTGAAAAGTAGGCAGAATGGTTGGAGGCCTAACAACAAAGCCTGCATTCAAAATGGCCACTTGCCTCCCAGCACATGGCCAGTGCCTGTAGCTGCACTCAAAATGGCCACCAGCCACATGGCCTGTCCCTCCCCATGAACACCCCCAAAAATCGAAAAACACTGCAAAATCAGCACAATCCCATTCCATCCATGCCCTCCATGATGTTTAAGTTCAAGACAACCCACAGAAAGACTAGGCCCATGCAAGACTCACTACCCCTGGGCATAAATAAAGGTTGAAAAGTAGGCAAAATGGTTGGAGGCCTAACAACAAAGCCTGCATTCAAAATGGCCACTTGCCTCCCAGCACATGGCCAGTGCCTGTAGCTGCACTCAAAATGGCCACCAGCCACATGGCCTGTCCCTCCCCATGAACACCCCCAAAAATCGAAAAACACTGCAAAATCAGCACAATCCCAATCCATCCATGCCCTCCATGATGTTTAAATTCAAGACAACCCACAGAAAGACTGGGCCCATGCAAGACTCACTACCCCTGGGCATAAATAAAGGTTGAAAAGTAGGCAAAATGGTTGGAGGCCTAACAACAAAGCCTGCATTCAAAATGGCCACTTGCCTGCCAGCACATGGCCAGTGCCTGTAGCTGCACTCAAAATGGCCACCAGCCACATGGCCTGTCCCTCCCCATGAACACCCCCAAAAATCGAAAAACACTGCAAAATCAGCACAATCCCATTCCATCCATGCCCTCCATGATGTTTAAGTTCAAGACAACCCACAGAAAGACTAGGCCCATGCAAGACTCACTACCCCTGGGCATAAATAAAGGTTGAAAAGTAGGCAAAATGGTTGCAGGCCTAACAACAAAGCCTGCATTCAAAATGGCCACTTGCCTGCCAGCACATGGCCAGTGCCTGTAGCTGCACTCAAAATGGCCACCAGCCACATGGCCTGTCCCTCCCCATGAACACCCCCAAAAATCGAAAAACACTGCAAAATCAGCACAATGCCATTCCATCCATGCCCTCCATGATGTTTAAGTTCAAGACAACCCACAGAAAGACTAGGCCCATGCAAGACTCACTACCCCTGGGCATAAATAAAGGTTGAAAAGTAGGCAAAATGGTTGCAGGCCTAACAACAAAGCCTGCATTCAAAATGGCCACTTGCCTGCCAGCACATGGCCAGTGCCTGTAGCTGCACTCAAAATGGCCACCAGCCACATGGCCTGTCCCTCCCCATGAACACCCCCAAAAATCGAAAAACACTGCAAAATCAGCACAATCCCAATCCATCCATGCCCTCCATGATGTTTAAATTCAAGACAACCCACAGAAAGACTAGGCCCATGCAAGACTCACTACCCCTGGGCATAAATAAAGGTTGAAAAGTAGGCAAAATGGTTGCAGGCCTAACAACAAAGCCTGCATTCAAAATGGCCACTTGCCTGCCAGCACATGGCCAGTGCCTGTAGCTGCACTCAAAATGGCCACCAGCCACATGGCCTGTCCCTCCCCATGAACACCCCCAAAAATCGAAAAACACTGCAAAATCAGCACAATCCCATCCCATCCATGCCCTCCATGATGTTTAAGTTCAAGACAGCCCACAGAAAGACTAGGCCCATGCTAGACTCAAATACCCCTGGTGAAAAGGCCACAAGTACAGCCCCAAAAAACGAAAATCACTAAAAAATCACCACAATCCAATGCCATCCATGCCCTCCATGATGTTTACATTAAAGAGACCCCACAGAAAGACTCAGTCCATGCACCACTCACTACCCCTGGGCAAAAGGCCCCAACAGCAGCCAAAAAAATCGAAAAACACACTAAAATCAGCACAATCCCATGCCATCCATGCCCTCCATGATGTTCACATTAAAGAGACCCCTCAGAAAGACTCAGTCCACCCACCACAGAGTACCCCTGCAGCAACTGTAATGCCCCAAACAAACTTACTTGTAAAATTTCTAATCCAACAATGATCCAAAGAAAGTCAAAAAGGCCTCAAATCCAAATATCCAGCAGCATCCACAAAAAGTATTCCTTCCAGCTCCAGATCCAAATGAAAAGTGACCAGGAGATGGACAAAGCACTGGGAGGAGCCTGCTGGACAGGAACAGGAAGTTGAAGACTGTGGGGCACTTCCTTCATCCCACCCCCCTCCCCCCTCCCCAAAATGGACTCCTCGCTAAAAAAGTGCAGGCAAATGTCAACCTAAGGAGTTATTCAGATAAAAATCATCATTTCAAGAAGGTTTATGCTGCTTGCTGGTGGATTTCTTGTGCAGAATTGCAAATTTTATATTTTCGTTTGTGCGAGATTCTTGCTGCTCGCCGCATCTCAAATCTCGCAATTGCGAAGTACCGCGAGACGTGATCTCGCTGTACTCGCGTTGACAAACTCTCGCTCGCAAGCCGCGATGACGTAATCGCGCTCGCCAAATCCCGCGGGATCACACAGCAAGATCCAAAATGGCACAGCACTCGCAAACTATCGAGAAAAACAACCCGGCAAACGATGATAAACGCCGCGCGCCGCAAAAATTGTATCACCAACGCCGCGCGCCGCAAAAAAATCCGCTGCGTGCGAATTTGCAGATTTTGCGAGAAATTCGCAAATCTCGCGGATTGCGAATTTCCCGAAAATCCGCAAAATCCGCGAGCGTAACGGATTTTCCGCCCATGCTTACGAGGAACCACTTTGGCCATATCTTCTTTCGCCTGCTGGGGCTGAAGCCCCTATGTGTGAAAGGCACCAGTGATCTAATCTTTGACCGCTGCAGCATGAAACCTATGTAGTGCAAAGTGTGGTATGCTGAGAGACATATGTGGTGTAGCATTGCTACATCCACCTGTGGACCGGGTTGTACTCGTTGCAGCCTGGTAGTTAGTCCTGGGTGGAGTTCATGAAATTTTACTAAGCAAAATTCTGCGGAGTGACCAAAAACTTCGACCATGCTATGCAGGGTTTTGCAAGCGGCAGAGTACGTTAAGTAGCAGTGTTTGTGCTGAATTTTAGAGCTGGAAAATGAGTGAGAATGCCACCAAGGCAGGTCATGAGGGCGCTGTTTCTTTCTGTCACTCGAGCAAATGTTCTACTTGAATGGCAGCTTCCTCAACACAAATGGAAGATTCTCAATGCGCGACCACCTGTATTGAGAAATTTTGCCAGGAGGTGGTCTAGAGTAAGATTTTCCTCTCTCGCACTCGCCAACTCAACATTGGCAAGCACGAGCATGGAAAAAACTCCACTCTGTGTAGTTTTTTGGAACTCTGCGTGCTGCACAGAGTAGGAAAAACCTTGCAAACTGTGAGTGGAGCAGAATTTCATGCCCAGACCTACTGGTAGTACCTGCGTACCCTGCATCACAACTGGTTGGACAATATACACTGCACATAGAGCACACAAGAGATGGCATCCCATGTTTATTCTGGGGCTGACAGTGACAGGAAAGGAGATGGTTTGGGCAAGCTAACTCCCCCTCCTGACAAGATGGAACTGATACACAGCGAACGCCCCCAGGGAAGTGCTAGAGAGTAGAATTGACAAGGTATCTATTGACCTAGGGGTGACTATTGTAATCTAGCGGACAAGGTCAAACATAACTGGAAGGTGCCTGAGGGTGTGGATTCTATGGTGTGGGGGCTACAGGAGAAGGTGACTGATTGGTGCGCCGGGTAGAGTTAATGGATCAATGAGCTGATGATGCTGGAGGATGCAACTGTGGCAACATCATTCGCAATATGTGTCAGCAGGAAAATGCACAAGGCCCCAACAAGGTCACATTCCTAGAGACTTGGCTAGCCATAGTAGTGCCCCCCAGTGGCCTGTCACAGTTTGTTGCTCTGGAGCAGGGTCAGCAGGTTCCTACTGAACTGCCTCAGGCAGGAGCACAACCTAGGCCTGTGTTGCACATCTCCTGCATCACAAGGATAGAGACAATCCTGCAAAGAGCCCGAGAATTGAGGCGACTTTGCATCAAGAATGCAGCTATGGCTGTCTTTTCTTACTATACTGACAGTACAGCAGCAGAGAGCGTTCTTTTCTCACTATTATGAAACAACTGAGAGATAAAGGCATTCACTACAAGCTCCTGTTCCCTGCCCACCTTAACATTATGGCTGATTATCGCACATTGTTCTTTAATGACCCACCAGTGGCTTGAGATCGGCTGGAGACGTACACAGCTGGCGCAGACCAGGAGTCTGGCCCCTCAAAACTAAAGTGGTGGTACCAGGTGCACTGAGAGAGCGCCAACAGAAGACACCCTTCAAGGCAACAGATGGAGAGGGAGAGAGTGGCAGCAAATGAGGCAGCATCCTCATGTGATTGTCGCTGGAGTGAGCCCCTAGATTGGAATGCCCAAACTCTTTGTCTGAGATTCTGGGCTCAGAGATACTACCTGAAGATCTTACTGCTGTGCCCCTGCTGACACCTAGCGGGGCAGCTGACCACTTAGATTACATGCTCCTGCAGGTTTGGAAACTTTTGCCAGTGCTCTGTGAGGAGGGGAGAGGGGGCTTTGAATGTATGCTTCTCCCTGCTTCTTTCCCATGCGAGTGGATTCGTTGGGTTGGGGCTTGGCCTAGCATATCGAGGTGTGTGAAAAGAGGAGGACAAACTCCAAAGGAGATAAATATGATATAATCTTTGTGTATGAGAGATAATTCACGTTGGTCTTACTGATGGACGCTGAATCAGCCAGCCCCTCTTGAGAAAACTCACATACTGTACAGTGGGTTTGTTTAATACAGTTTAGTTTAATGTGCTGTTTTGGCCACGGGGATGTTTTGACTCTGATCTAGGGGGATGGATTTAAATGTTTTAAATTGGTATTGCAGAGTTCTGGAATGAATAAGCTCTGTTGCAGTCTTTGCGAGTGGGAGGGGAGGAGATGGGAGGGGAGAGGGACCCAGGGGTACAGAGGGCTGTGCTATTTGATTCCAGTAATAGAGACCCAAAGGCAATTTTCTCTTTTGTCCAGGAACATTTGTGGGCTGGACTCCATAAGTAAGCGATATAAGGTTTGAGCCTACCTCAAGCACAATAGGGTGGATATAGCTCTTGTTGGAAATGGCCTGTTTTGCAGGGTTATCCTCAAACTTTTTGCTTCTTCCTCCCTTGTTTTTCCTGACCCGTGGTTGTTGGCAATAGGACTCTGGGCACTTTACCACTGCGGATCAGTGCTAAAGTGCATATGCTCTCTGTATAAATTGTTATTGTGATTGATTATCCATGATTGGCATATTTGTTTTTCCAGTAGGTCCCTAGTAAAGTGCACTGAGCATGCCAGGGCTGGTGATTCAAATGCTACTAGTGGGCCTGCTGCACTGATTGTGCCACCCACATGAGTAGCCCTAAAAGGGTGTCTCAGGCCTGCCACCGCAGTGCCTGAGTGGAGTTGCTAACTGCCATGCTGACCTGACCAGTGTTCCCACTGGCCAGGCCTAACCCTTCCCTTTCTGTACACATTGTACACCCCTATGGAAGGACCAAGGTACCCCCTTGGGCAGGGTGCAGTGTATGTGTAAGGTAGAGCATGTACTAGTGTGGGTGACATGCTCAGATAGTGAAATACTGCCAATTTCGTTTTTCACTCTTGAAAGACGATCTTGCCCATAGGCTAGAATGGGGAATGCTGTGTATAATGTTTACCTGCATATCTTCCCATAGGAGCAAGATGGAAAATTAAAGTCTGGTATCCCTGAACTCAGAATTTAATAACCCATCTTTTAGGGAGGATGGTTTTAACATACAGTGTTTGAAAACAGCACTTTCAGAAAGTGGCTGTTTTCTTGTCTGACCTCTTGGTGTGCCATTGCCTGTTTGTGAATTGACTGTCTGGTTTGTGAGTGACAGGGATAGGGTGGCTCTAGGAGGCTGGGTGAGTAACCACTAGGCTGAATAGCTTTATCTGCATCTTGAGTGGTGGGAGGGGAAAGCCCCTGGGTCTGAATAGAGCTGTGCCTGCCTTCCAGAATGCTGGTTCCACCTCCTGCTGGGCGACTGATGACCCTGCCCTCTCTCTCAAAGGAAAGAAGGAGTCATGTAAACAGAGTGCTCCAGGACTAGGCAAAGGCCTCTCTGCCTACAGAAAACAAAGAAAATATTGGTATAAGAAGGGATACCGAGACCTCAAGACTTTAGATCATCCTGGAGTCAAGATTGAACCTCTGCCAAGGAGAAATGCTGGAAGACTGAAGAGGAAGGACTGTCCTGCTGTGTGTTGTAGGCTGACCTACAGTTGCTATTCTGCCAAAGAGAGGGGAAGGACGTTGCTGTTGCTGTGTCCCCTACTTGAAGAGATCTCCAAAGGCCTGAGAAGAGCTGGACTCCTGTTAAGAAGTCCCAGGAACAAAAGAACTTCACCCCCAGCTTCCCCCTGAACTCTGCTGTGTGAGTTCTGACCTGCCTAGACTGCTTGATCCATTTGTGGGGCCTCTGGAAGTTGTTTCCTGCCATTGGGGGAGCTGGAAAAGAAGAAAAGAAGAAGATCTACAATTAGCGCGCATTGCTCGTTTGCGGAGCACATCGTCGACAGTGCGAGAGAATGCCCATCACTGTGAAGATTGTCGCAGCACCTGTTGCCGCTGCAAGAACTGAGGCATCGTTCACTTGCGAAGCGCATCGCCCCGGTACGGGAAGATTCCTGTCTCTGCGAATATCGTCACTGAGCCTGTTGTCGCTGTGAGACCATTGCAACGCTTGCTTATGGACCATATTCTGTTGCTGCGAACATCATCGCAGAGTCCAGCACCAATGCATCGAAGGGCCATGGCAGAAGAGGATCAACGCTGCGCTGCGCATCTCCGCTGCACCGAAGATTGTTGCCATCCAGAAGATCGTCGCATCGTGTCTGTGCGAGACGCTTCTACCAGAAAACCTGCACTCCAGAATCCTCACAAGGTATTGCATCGCACCCCATACAGATCGGATTCGTCACAACACGCCTGCTGCGTACAGCAGGGTTGTCGCATCGCCTCCCCAGGGTCTCAGGAGTGATGCATCGCTTGTTTTTCCTTACAACGCTGCAGTTGCCGCTATAAACTTTTGTCGCATCTACAGGTAGTTTGTCCTAAAAGTGACACAACTGTGGATTGTTTTGACACAAACCCTAGAACTCTTTCAAAGTTATATTCTTGAACTGTGTATGTTGTATTTTTGTCATTTTGGTCTTGTGTAGTTTAGGTAAAGATCTTTTTCTAAACTGTTGTGGAGTACATTTGTGGTGTTTTCACTGTGTTACTGTGAGTGTTGGTACAAAAACTTTACACATTGCCTTTACACATTGCCTTTGATAGGCTTGTCCGCTGTGCCAAGCTACCAAGGGGGTGTACAGGGGTTATCCAAAGAGTGTATCCCCCTGTTGGAACTGGCTTTTTTTGCAGGGTCATCCCCAAACTTTTTAATTCTTCCTCCCTTATTTTTCCTGACCCGTGGCTGTTGGCAATAGGACTCTGCGCACTTTACCACTGCTGATCAGTGCTAAAGTGCATATGCTCTCTGTGTAAATTGTTGTGATGATTGGATATACATGATTGGCATATTTTTATCACCGCAAAGTCCCTAGTAAAGTTCACGGGGTGTGCCGGGGCTGGTGATGACAAATGCTACTAGTGGGCCTGCAGCACTGATTGTGCCACCCACGTGAGTAGCTCTAAAATGGTGTCTCGGGTCTGCCACTGCAGTGCCTGTGTGCAGTCTAGGAACTGCCGTGTCCTCCTGGTCAGTGTGCCCACTGACGAGGCCTAACCCTTCCCTTTTTGTGCACATTGGCCACCCCTATGAAAGGCCCAAGGTACCCCCCTGGGCAGGGTGCAGTGTATGTAAAAGGTAGAGCATGTACTAGTGCAGGTGACATGCTCTGATAGTGAATGGCAGCCATTTTAGTTTTTCACTATTGTAAGGCTATCTTGCTCCATAGATTAACATGGGGGATGCTGGCTACAGTGGCTTCCAGCATTTCTTCCCATAGGAACAAGATAGGACATAAGTATCTAGTATCCCTGAACTCAGAATTTAATAACACACCTTTTAGGAAAGGTTGTTTTTAAATCCTTTGTTTGAGAACAGCACTTTTAGAAAGTTGCTGTTCTCTTGTCTGACCCTTCTGTGTGCCTTGGCCTGTTTGTGTATTGACTGTCTGGTTTGTGAGTGACAGGGGCGGGGGATTCCCCAGGAGGCTGGCTGAGTCAGCCCTATGCTGAATGACTGCATTTGCAACCTGAGTGGTGGGAGGAGTTAGCACCTGGGTCTGAATGGGGCTGTGCCTGCCTGCCAAAATGCTGGCCCCACCTCCTGCTGGGCGGCTGACGACCCTGCCCCTCACTCTGAAAGGAAAGGAGAAGCCAGGCAAACAAAGTGCTCAAGCAACACCCAGAACTGGTTCAGACCGGGCTCAGGGCCCACATGCACAAAGAGAACAAAGACTTTTAGGAGAATAAGTACAGGACCCCTGACAACAGAAGATTAGATCATCCTGGAATCAAGAATGAACCTCTGCGAAGGAGAAAGCTGAATCTGGAGAAGGAAGACTGTCCTGCTGTTGCTCTGCTGGACTGACCTGTTGCTTGGCTGCCAAGGAGAGGGGAAGGACTTTGCTGTTGTGTTGTGTCCCCTGTCTTGAAGGAATCTCCAAGGGCCTGAGAAGAGCTGGCTCCCTGTTCTGAAGTCCCAGGAACAAAAGGACTTCACCCCCAAATTCCCTAAACTCTGCTGAGAGAGTTCTGTCCTTTCTAGAGTCTTTGATACCGTTGTGGGGCCTCTGGAAGTTGTACCTGTGCTGGGAAGCTTGAAACTAAGCTTGAGAGACTTTTGCAATTGAGAAGTATCGCATCGCTCGCTGCGGAGCACATCCCCGACAGTGCGAGAAGTTTCCCGCCGCTACGAAGGTCGAGATCATCACAGCGCCTGTTGCCGCTGTCAGAGCCATCGCATCCTTCGTTTGCGGGACGCACCTGACCTGTGCGGGAAGCCTAACATTGCTGCGAGTGTCGTCGCAGAGCCTGTCGTCGCTGTGTGAGATCGCTGCACTGCTTGCTTGCGGACCGCATCACGTCGCTGCGAGTGTCGTCGCAGTAGCCATCGCATCGAGGAGCTGCGGGAGAGAAGATCACCGCTGGTTTGCGCATCGTCGCCCCGGAGATCGTCACAACTCCAGAGATTGTCGCATCGTGCCTTTGCGAGAACAAACTTCCTATGGAACCTACGCACCGGAATCCATACAAGTGGCCTTCCTCCCCATACAGACCGGATTCGTCGCAACACGCCCGCTGCTGCAGCGGGGCTGTCCCATCCCCTCCCCAGGGTCTCAGGAGCAACGCACCGCTTGTTTTCCACCGCACCAGCTTCTGCTTTTGGAACTTTGTTGCAACTAAAGGTACTGTGTCTGAAACGTGACGCAACTGTGAACTTTTCACGCAACTGTGGATTATTTTATCGCAACCTAAAGAACTTTTTATTACAACCTTAAGAACTCTTTTGAAACCACATTCTTGAACTGTGTATGTTGGATTTTTGTCGTTTTGGTCTTGTGTAGTTTAGATTAAATACCTTTATTTTTCTGTTGTGGAGTCAGTTTGTGGTGTTTTCACTGTGTTATTGTGAGTGTTGTTACAAATACTTTACACATTGCCTCCTGAATAGTCTTGACTGCTCGTGCCAAGCTACCTGGAGGGTGAGCAGGGGTTATCTCAGAGGGTTTCCTCCTTACCCTGACTAGAATCAAGGGTCCCTATTTGGACAGCGGTACCTACCTCTGCCAACTAGAGACCCCCAGTTCTAACACCCCCTTACCCCGACTAGAAGGAAGGGTCCCTATTTGGACATTGGTACTCACCTCTGCAACTAGAGACCTCCAGATCTAACAGCTGTCCTCCAGGAGACGCATCTTATGAGAGGAGAGATACCCAGGCTACAGAGATATTGGAGGGGCTAGGTAAATGCAACAGATTATTCAGAGTTCTAATAGGGGTTGCTGATTTGAACTTTACAGGGAATCCCCCTGGAGATTGAAAAAACATTTGTAGACAAGGAGGCCTATATATACTCTTGGTGATGAAGCTTAATGGGATAGCCTACTCATCAGTAGCATGTATGTCCCGAATGTTGAGCAATTAACATTCTTGAATGTCCTGCCCCAAGTCCTCCCCCATGATTCACATGTTCCAATTCTCCTAGAGGGTGACTTTAAGATATGCTATGCACAGACCAGGAAAGATCCGTATCCCCATTAGCTATTGCTAGCATGCTAATACTAGCAAGGGATTCAGTGACTGGTTGGGTCACTGGCTGTGTGGAAGGTTCGGAATCCAGACTGGTGGGAATTCTCCTTCTATTCTTTGAGGCACGGTCTGCATGTGCGACTTGATTGAGTGCTGGGCATGGCAGACCTGGTGTCTGGGGTTACCAGGTCAGAATACTTGGGTCGCACATTGTCTGATCATAAACCGGTCAATGTGGACTTCCACTGGAATGGGCTCATGGCACCCATCCCAGATACTTATGTGAGCCTTTTTTCCTGGTCCCTCTTAGTAGCCAAATGACCATCTAGTCTGAGTCAAATGCATGTACGGCAACCCAGACCAATGTTGAATGTGACACCTTAAGGTGGTTGTCAGGGGATACTTCCTGAGCCAATCAGTGTTTGCAGGAGGCTCTCTCTGAGCAAAACTGGCTTCCATTGAGGATACCTCTCTGTGTAAATTGTTGTGATGATTGGATATACATGATTGGCATATTTTTATCACCGCAAAGTCCCTAGTAAAGTTCACGGGGTGTGCCGGGGCTGGTGATGACAAATGCTACTAGTGGGCCTGCAGCACTGATTGTGCCACCCACGTGAGTAGCTCTAAAATGGTGTCTCGGGTCTGCCACTGCAGTGCCTGTGTGCAGTCTAGGAACTGCCGTGTCCTCCTGGTCAGTGTGCCCACTGACGAGGCCTAACCCTTCCCTTTTTGTGCACATTGGCCACCCCTATGAAAGGCCCAAGGTACCCCCCTGGGCAGGGTGCAGTGTATGTAAAAGGTAGAGCATGTACTAGTGCAGGTGACATGCTCTGATAGTGAATGGCAGCCATTTTAGTTTTTCACTATTGTAAGGCTATCTTGCTCCATAGATTAACATGGGGGATGCTGGCTACAGTGGCTTCCAGCATTTCTTCCCATAGGAACAAGATAGGACATAAGTATCTAGTATCCCTGAACTCAGAATTTAATAACACACCTTTTAGGAAAGGTTGTTTTTAAATCCTTTGTTTGAGAACAGCACTTTTAGAAAGTTGCTGTTCTCTTGTCTGACCCTTCTGTGTGCCTTGGCCTGTTTGTGTATTGACTGTCTGGTTTGTGAGTGACAGGGGCGGGGGATTCCCCAGGAGGCTGGCTGAGTCAGCCCTATGCTGAATGACTGCATTTGCAACCTGAGTGGTGGGAGGAGTTAGCACCTGGGTCTGAATGGGGCTGTGCCTGCCTGCCAAAATGCTGGCCCCACCTCCTGCTGGGCGGCTGACGACCCTGCCCCTCACTCTGAAAGGAAAGGAGAAGCCAGGCAAACAAAGTGCTCAAGCAACACCCAGAACTGGTTCAGACCGGGCTCAGGGCCCACATGGACAAAGAGAACAAAGACTTTTAGGAGAATAAGTACAGGACCCCTGACAACAGAAGATTAGATCATCCTGGAATCAAGAATGAACCTCTGCGAAGGAGAAAGCTGAATCTGGAGAAGGAAGACTGTCCTGCTGTTGCTCTGCTGGACTGACCTGTTGCTTGGCTGCCAAGGAGAGGGGAAGGACTTTGCTGTTGTGTTGTGTCCCCTGTCTTGAAGGAATCTCCAAGGGCCTGAGAAGAGCTGGCTCCCTGTTCTGAAGTCCCAGGAACAAAAGGACTTCACCCCCAAATTCCCTAAACTCTGCTGAGAGAGTTCTGTCCTTTCTAGAGTCTTTGATACCGTTGTGGGGCCTCTGGAAGTTGTACCTGTGCTGGGAAGCTTGAAACTAAGCTTGAGAGACTTTTGCAATTGAGAAGTATCGCATCGCTCGCTGCGGAGCACATCCCCGACAGTGCGAGAAGTTTCCCGCCGCTACGAAGGTCGAGATCATCACAGCGCCTGTTGCCGCTGTCAGAGCCATCGCATCCTTCGTTTGCGGGACGCACCTGACCTGTGCGGGAAGCCTAACATTGCTGCGAGTGTCGTCGCAGAGCCTGTCGTCGCTGTGTGAGATCGCTGCACTGCTTGCTTGCGGACCGCATCACGTCGCTGCGAGTGTCGTCGCAGTAGCCATCGCATCGAGGAGCTGCGGGAGAGAAGATCACCGCTGGTTTGCGCATCGTCGCCCCGGAGATCGTCACAACTCCAGAGATTGTCGCATCGTGCCTTTGCGAGAACAAACTTCCTATGGAACCTACGCACCGGAATCCATACAAGTGGCCTTCCTCCCCATACAGACCGGATTCGTCGCAACACGCCCGCTGCTGCAGCGGGGCTGTCCCATCCCCTCCCCAGGGTCTCAGGAGCAACGCACCGCTTGTTTTCCACCGCACCAGCTTCTGCTTTTGGAACTTTGTTGCAACTAAAGGTACTGTGTCTGAAACGTGACGCAACTGTGAACTTTTCACGCAACTGTGGATTATTTTATCGCAACCTAAAGAACTTTTTATTACAACCTTAAGAACTCTTTTGAAACCACATTCTTGAACTGTGTATGTTGGATTTTTGTCGTTTTGGTCTTGTGTAGTTTAGATTAAATACCTTTATTTTTCTGTTGTGGAGTCAGTTTGTGGTGTTTTCACTGTGTTATTGTGAGTGTTGTTACAAATACTTTACACATTGCCTCCTGAATAGTCTTGACTGCTCGTGCCAAGCTACCTGGAGGGTGAGCAGGGGTTATCTCAGAGGGTTTCCTCCTTACCCTGACTAGAATCAAGGGTCCCTATTTGGACAGCGGTACCTACCTCTGCCAACTAGAGACCCCCAGTTCTAACACCCCCTTACCCCGACTAGAAGGAAGGGTCCCTATTTGGACATTGGTACTCACCTCTGCAACTAGAGACCTCCAGATCTAACAGCTGTCCTCCAGGAGACGCATCTTATGAGAGGAGAGATACCCAGGCTACAGAGATATTGGAGGGGCTAGGTAAATGCAACAGATTATTCAGAGTTCTAATAGGGGTTGCTGATTTGAACTTTACAGGGAATCCCCCTGGAGATTGAAAAAACATTTGTAGACAAGGAGGCCTATATTTACTCTTGGTGATGAAGCTTAATGGGATAGCCTACTCATCAGTAGCATGTATGTCCCGAATGTTGAGCAATTAACATTCTTGAATGTCCTGCCCCAAGTCCTCCCCCATGATTCACATGTTCCAATTCTCCTAGAGGGTGACTTTAAGATATGCTATGCACAGACCAGGAAAGATCCGTATCCCCATTAGCTATTGCTAGCATGCTAATACTAGCAAGGGATTCAGTGACTGGTTGGGTCACTGGCTGTGTGGAAGGTTCGGAATCCAGACTGGTGGGAATTCTCCTTCTATTCTTTGAGGCACGGTCTGCATGTGCGACTTGATTGAGTGCTGGGCATGGCAGACCTGGTGTCTGGGGTTACCAGGTCAGAATACTTGGGTCGCACATTGTCTGATCATAAACCGGTCAATGTGGACTTCCACTGGAATGGGCTCATGGCACCCATCCCAGATACTTATGTGAGCCTTTTTTCCTGGTCCCTCTTAGTAGCCAAATGACCATCTAGTCTGAGTCAAATGCATGTACGGCAACCCAGACCAATGTTGAATGTGACACCTTAAGGTGGTTGTCAGGGGATACTTCCTGAGCCAATCAGTGTTTGCAGGAGGCTCTCTCTGAGCAAAACTGGCTTCCATTGAGGATACCTTCTGGTGCCTTGTAAATAAGGTCGCAGGGCACTCCGATACTAAACGGATTCTTCATGAGTCCCAGGAGCGAGACTTAGAAGTGTAGG
Source organism: Lissotriton vulgaris (assembly GCF_964263255.1). Classification (NCBI taxonomy): domain Eukaryota; kingdom Metazoa; phylum Chordata; class Amphibia; order Caudata; family Salamandridae; genus Lissotriton; species Lissotriton vulgaris. The sequence continues at coordinate 74,387 of NW_028245378.1, forward strand.
AAAGACTTCAAACCTCTTGTAGACGAGAGTATTTAGCAACTGTGCACACTTAAGGCAGGCGAGTGGGTAGACTGTTAGAGTGGATAGTTCAATGCGATCGCTGGAGCTGTATTGGAAATTTTTCTTATGTGGAATTTTATCACACATAAACCCTGCACTTGGCCCCGTGCCTCAATGCAATGCATGCAGCGGCTCTAGATCAGGTTTGGCTTCTTCACATAACCAGAGAAGCCTTAACAATGCCCATCCCTAAACCCTTGAATGATGCCATCAATGCAGCATTCTATCATGCTATTTTGATGCTGAATCTTGATACTGAACAAAGTCATATAAAATAGTCTAAACTTTATCTTCATGCTGTAATACATCAGGTTCAAAACAGTTTTATTCCTAAGCGTAACACCTCAAATAAAATCCAATGTTTGTTTAAAGTACTTTAATGTTCTAGAGGCAACGGACACGGTGCACTTCCCTGAGGCACTTGTGCTGTCCATAGACATTCAGAAGACCTTTGGCACCTTGCACTGGGAGTATCTACAGGTTGTCGTCATGTCAAAGATGTCTTTAGGTAACAGCTGGACGAAATAGGTCACTTTGCTGTAAGTGGGGGCACAAGCACAAGTGCACATAGGTGGATATATTTCTTACCCATTTTATGTTGGCCGGGGTGCTTGGCAGGGATGCCCCCTCGCCCCTATACTATTCGTACTAGGGATTGAGCCATTTGTTTGTGTACTAAGGAGTTGGACAGGCCTCGTGAAGGGGCCGCGGCCTCCCCGCATCACAAGACTCGGACGCCGACTCTCCCGGTGTCCCTAGAAGAACCACCCCGGCAACCCACAGAAGCAACCCGCAACCCGTCCCCAACGGGACGGCCGCTCCCGAACACCCCGACATCGGCCGGCCCGGGCCACCACCGGCAACCTTGCCCCGGCCCAGCCGCCATCTTGGACATTGCACCACGAGGCCGCGTGGCCTCAGCTCGACCCCAACCCTGGGCCTGGCCAGGCCCCGACATTGAGGCACCACCATCCACCCAGGGGGTGAGCGGACCACTTGGCAAGTCAATGGGAGAGAGGAGTGTCAATGGCTCTCCCCGCCAGGTGCCGATCGCCCTCAACCTCTCCGGGCGCTGGCTCCACCCCCCTGCTGGGTGTCTGGACTCCCTCATCCCGGACCTCCCGACCTCCAAGAACATACAGTGTTTGAAAACAGCACTTTCAGAAAGTGGCTGTTTTCTTGTCTGACCTCTCGGTGTGCCATTACCTGTTTGTGAATTGACTGTCTGGTTTGTGAGTGACAGGGATAGGGTGGCTCTAGGAGGCTGGGTGAGTAACCACTAGGCTGAATAGCTTCATCTGCATCTTGAGTGGTGGGAGGGGAAAGCCCCTGGGTCTGAATAGAGCTGTGCCTGCCTTCCAGAATGCTGGTTCCACCTCCTGCTGGGCGACTGATGACCCTGCCCTCTCTCTCAAAGGAAAGAAGGAGTCATGTAAACAGAGTGCTCCAGGACTAGGCAAAGGCCTCTCTGCCTACAGAAAACAAAGAAAATATTGGTATAAGAAGGGATACCGAGACCTCAAGACTTTAGATCATCCTGGAGTCAAGATTGAACCTCTGCCAAGGAGAAATGCTGGAAGACTGAAGAGGAAGGACTGTCCTGCTGTCTGTTGTAGGCTGACCTACAGTTGCTATTCTGCCAAAGAGAGGGGAAGGACGTTGCTGTTGCTGTGTCCCCTACTTGAAGAGATCTCCAAAGGCCTGAGAAGAGCTAGACTCCTGTTAAGAAGTCCCAGGAACAAAAGAACGTCACCCCCAGCTTCCCCCTGAACTCTGCTGTGTGAGTTCTGACCTGCCTAGACTGCTTGATCCATTTGTGGGGCCTCTGGATGTTGTTTCCTGCCATTGGGGGAGCTGGAAAAGAAGAAAAGAAGAAGATCTACAATTAGCGCGCATTGCTCGTTTGCGGAGCACATCGTCGACAGTGCGAGAGAATGCCCATCACTGTGAAGATTGTTGCAGCACCTGTTGCCGCTGCAAGAACTGAGGCATCGTTCACTTGCGAAGCGCATCGCCCCGGTACGGGAAGATTCCTGTCTCTGCGAATATCGTCACTGAGCCTGTTGTCGCTGTGAGACCATTGCAACGCTTGCTTATGGACCATATTCTGTTGCTGCGAACATCATCGCAGAGTCCAGCACCAATGCATTGAAGGGCCATGGCAGAAGAGGATCAACGCTGCGCTGCGCATCTCCGCTGCACCGAAGATTGTTGCCATCCAGAAGATCGTCGCATCGTGCCTGTGCGAGACGCTTCTACCAGAAAACCTGCACTCCAGAATCCTCACAAGGTATTGCATCACACCCCATACAGATCAGATTCGTCACAACACGCCTGCTGCGTACAGCAGGGTTGTCGCATCGCCTCCCCAGGGTCTCAGGAGTGATGCATCGCTTGTTTTTCCTTACAACGCTGCAGTTGCCGCTATAAACTTTTGTCGCATCTACAGGTAGTTTGTCCTAAAAGTGACACAACTGTGGATTGTTTTGACACAAACCCTAGAACTCTTTCAAAGTTATATTCTTGAACTGTGTATGTTGTATTTTTGTCATTTTGGTCTTGTGTAGTTTAGGTAAAGATCTTTTTCTAAACTGTTGTGGAGTACATTTGTGGTGTTTTCACTGTGTTACTGTGAGTGTTGGTACAAAAACTTTACACATTGCCTTTGATAGGCTTGTCCGCTGTGCCAAGCTACCAAGGGGGTGTACAGGGGTTATCCAAAGAGTGTATCCCCCTGTTGGAACTGGCTTTTTTTGCAGGGTCATCCCCAAACTTTTTAATTCTTCCTCCCTTATTTTTCCTGACCCGTGGCTGTTGGCAATAGGACTCTGCGCACTTTACCACTGCTGATCAGTGCTAAAGTGCATATGCTCTCTGTGTAAATTGTTGTGATGATTGGATATACATGATTGGCATATTTTTATCACCACAAAGTCCCTAGTAAAGTTCACGGGGTGTGCCGGGGCTGGTGATGACAAATGCTACTAGTGGGCCTGCAGCACTGATTGTGCCACCCACGTGAGTAGCTCTAAAATGGTGTCTCGGGTCTGCCACTGCAGTGCCTGTGTGCAGTCTAGGAACTGCTGTGTCCTCCTGGTCAGTGTGCCCACTGACGAGGCCTAACCCTTCCCTTTTTGTGCACATTGGCCACCCCTATGAAAGGCCCAAGGTACCCCCCTGGGCAGGGTGCAGTGTATGTAAAAGGTAGAGCATGTACTAGTGCAGGTGACATGCTCTGATAGTGAATGGCAGCCATTTTAGTTTTTCACTATTGTAAGGCTATCTTGCTCCATAGATTAACATGGGGGATGCTGGCTACAGTGGCTTCCAGCATTTCTTCCCATAGGAACAAGATAGGACATAAGTATCTAGTATCCCTGAACTCAGAATTTAATAACACATCTTTTAGGAAAGGTTGTTTTTAAATCCTTTGTTTGAGAACAGCACTTTTAGAAAGTTGCTGTTCTCTTGTCTGACCCTTCTGTGTGCCTTGGCCTGTTTGTGTATTGACTGTCTGGTTTGTGAGTGACAGGGGCGGGGGATTCCCCAGGAGGCTGGCTGAGTCAGCCCTAGACTGAATGACTGCATTTGCAACCTGAGTGGTGGGAGGAGTTAGCACCTGGGTCTGAATAGGGCTGTGCCTGCCTGCCAAAATGCTGGCCCCACCTCCTGCTGGGCGGCTGACGACCCTGCCCCTCACTCTGAAAGGAAAGGAGAAGCCAGGCAAACAAAGTGCTCAAACAACACCCAGAACTGGTTCAGACCGGGCTCAGGGCCCACATGCACAAAGAGAACAAAGACTTTTAGGGGAATAAGTACAGGACCCCTGACAACAGAAGATTAGATCATCCTGGAATCAAGAAGGAACCTCTGCGAAGGAGAAAGCTGAATCTGGAGAAGGAAGACTGTCCTGCTGTTGCTCTGCTGGACTGACCTGTTGCTTGGCTGCCAAGGAGAGGGGAAGGACTTTGCTGTTGTGTTGTGTCCCCTGTCTTGAAGGAATCTCCAAGGGCCTGAGAAGAGCTGGCTCCCTGTTCTGAAGTCCCAGGAACAAAAGGACTTCACCCCCAACTTCCCTGAACTCTGCTGAGAGAGTTCTGTCCTTTCTAGAGTCTTTGATACCGTTGTGGGGCCTCTGGAAGTTGTACCTGTGCTGGGAAGCTTGAAACTAAGCTTGAGAGACTTTTGCAATTGAGAAGTATCGCATCGCTCGCTGCGGAGCACATCCCCGACAGTGCGAGAAGTTTCCCGCCGCTACGAAGGTCGAGATCATCACAGCGCCTGTTGCCGCTGTCAGAGCCGTCGCATCCTTCGTTTGCGGGACGCACCTGACCTGTGCGGGAAGCCTAACATTCCTGCGAGAGTCGTCGCAGAGCCTGTCGTCGCTGTGTGAGATCGCTGCACTGCTTGCTTGCGGACCGCATCACGTCGCTGCGAGTGTCGTCGCAGTAGCCATCGCATCGAGGAGCTGCAGGAGAGAATCTCACCGCTGGTTTGCGCATCATCGCCCCGGAGATCGTCACAACTCCAGAGATTGTCGCATCGTGCCTTTGCGAGAACAAACTTCCTATGGAACCTACGCACCGGAATCCATACAAGTGGCCTTCCTGCCCATACAGACCGGATTCGTCGCAACACGCCCGCTGATGCAGCGGGGCTGTCCCATCCCCTCCCCAGGGTCTCAGGAGCAACGCACCGCTTGTTTTCCACCGCACCAGCTTCTGCTTTTGGAACTTTGTTGCAACTAAAGGTACTGTGTCTGAAACGTGACGCAACTGTGAACTTTTCACGCAACTGTGGATTATTTTATCGCAACCTAAAGAACTTTTTATTACAACCTTAAGAACTCTTTTGAAACCATATTCTTGAACTGTGTATGTTGGATTTTTGTCGTTTTGGTCTTGTGTAGTTTAGATTAAATACCTTTATTTTTCTGTTGTGGAGTCAGTTTGTGGTGTTTTCACTGTGTTATTGTGAGTGTTGTTACAAATACTTTACACATTGCCTCCTGAATAGTCTTGACTGCTCGTGCCAAGCTACCTGGAGGGTGAGCAGGGGTTATCTCAGAGGGTTTCCTCCTTACCCTGACTAGAATCAAGGGTCCCTATTTGGACAGCGGTACCTACCTCTGCCAACTAGAGACCCCCAGTTCTAACACCCCCTTACCCCAACTAGAAGGAAGGGTCCCTATTTGGACATTGGTACTCACCTCTGCAACTAGAGACTTCCAGATCTAACAGCTGTCCTCCAGGAGACGCATCTTATGAGAGGAGAGATACCCAGGCTACAGAGATATTGGAGGGGCTAGGTAAATGCAACAGATTATTCAGAGTTCTAATAGGGGTTGCTGATTTGAACTTTACAGGGAATCCCCCTGGAGATTGAAAAAACATTTGTAGACAAGGAGGCCTATATATACTCTTGGTGATGAAGCTTAATGGGATAGCCTACTCATCAGTAGCATGTATGTCCCGAATGTTGAGCAATTAACATTCTTGAATGTCCTGCCCCAAGTCCTCCCCCATGATTCACATGTTCCAATTCCCCTAGAGGGTGACTTTAAGATATGCTACGCACAGACCAGGAAAGATCCGTATCCCCATTAGCTATTGCTAGCATGCTAATACTAGCAAGGGATTCAGTGACTGGTTGGGTCACTGGCTGTGTGGAAGGTTCGGAATCCAGACTGGTGGGAATTCTCCTTCTATTCTTTGAGGCACGGTCTGCATGTGCGACTTGATTGAGTGCTGGGCATGGCAGACCTGGTGTCTGGGGTTACCAGGTCAGAATACTTGGGTCGCACATTGTCTGATAGTAAACCGGTCAATGTGGACTTCCACTGGAATGGGCTAATGGCACCCATCCCAGATACTTATGTGAGCCTTTTTTCCTGGTCCCTCTTAGTAGCCAAATGACCATCTAGTCTGAGTCAAATGCATGTACGGCAACCCAGACCAATGTTGAATGTGACACCTTAAGGTGGTTGTCAGGGGATACTTCCTGAGCCAATCAGTGTTTGCAGGAGGCTCTCTCTGAGCAAAACTGGCTTCCATTGAGGATACCTTCTGGTACCTTGTAAATAAGGTCGCAGGGCACTCCGATACTAAACGGATTCTTCATGAGTCCCAGGAGCGAGACTTAGAAGTGTAGGAAAGACTTCAAACCTCTTGTAGACGAGAGTATTTAGCAACTGTGCACACTTATGGCAGGCGAGTGGGTAGACTGTTAGAGTGCATAGTTCGATGCGATCGCTGGAGCTGTATTGGAAATTTTTCTTATGTGGAATTTTATCACACATAAACCCTGCACTTGGCCCCGTGCCTCAATGCAATGCATGCAGCGGCTCTAGATCAGGTTTGGCTTCTTCACATAACCAGAGAAGCCTTAACAATGCCCATCCCTAAACCCTTGAATGATGCCATCACTGCAGCATTCTATCATGCTATTTTGATGCTGAATCTTGATACTGAACAAAGTCATATAAAATTGTCTCAAACTTTATCTTCATGCTGTAATACATCAGGTTCAAAACAGTTTTATTCCTAAGTGTAACACCTCAAATAAAATCCAATGTTTGTCTAAAGTACTTTAATGTTCTAGAGGCAACGGACACGGTGCACTTCCCTGAGGCACTGGTGCTGTCCATAGACATTCAGAAGACCTTTGGCACCTTGCACTGGGAGTATCTACAGGTTGTCGTCATGTCAAAGATGTCTTTAGGTAACAGCTGGACGAAATAGGTCACTTTGCTGTAAGTGGGGGCACAAGCACAAGTGCACACAGGTGGATATATTTCTTACCCATTTTATGTTGGCCGGGGCGCTTGGCAGGGATGCCCCCTCGCCCCTATACTATTCGTACTAGGGATTGAGCCATTTGTTTGTGTACTAAGGTGTTGGACAGGCCTCGTGAAGGGGCCGCGGCCTCCCCGCATCACAAGACTCGGACGCCGACTCTCCCGGTGTCCCTAGAAGAACCACCCCGGCAACCCACAGAAGCAACCCGCAACCCGTCCCCACCGGGACGGCCGCTCCCGAACACCCCGACATCGGCCGGCCCGGGCCACCACCGGCAACCTTGCCCCGGCCCAGCCGCCATCTTGGACATTGCACCACGAGGCCGCGTGGCCTCAGCTCAACCCTAACCCTGGGCCTGGCCAGGCCCCGACATTGAGGGACCACCATCCACCCAGGGGGTGAGCGGACCACTTGGCAAGTCAATGGGAGAGAGGAGTGTCGATGGCTCTCCCCCGCCAGGTGCCGATCGCCCTCAACCTCTCCGGGCGCTGGCTCCACCCCCCTGCTGGGTGTCTGGACTCCCTCATCCCGGACCTCCCGACCTCCAAGAGCGAGGGTCCGGACATCAAAGGAGGCCAGACCTATAACTGGGGCAGCTCCAGAGCAGGAAGGCAGTTGTATCCTGGAGTCGAGAGACACCTTGAAGAACTCATCCTTGACGGCCTGTTGGCGCTGCCGCAGCCCTGCCTTGTGAATCATCGTCCTGCCTGCTGGCGCTGCCGCAGCTTTCTGCAACCTACATCTCCGTTGGGACCTGCTGGCGCTGCCGCGGCCCTCTGCAACCTACATCCTCGTCGGGACCTGCTGGCGCTGCCGCGGCCCTCTGCAACCTACATCCTCGTCGGGACCTGCTGGCGCTGCCGCGGCCCATCCTTGTGTGAACCATCGCCTTTGCTGGCTGGCGCTGCCGCAGCCCTTCTCAAGTGAGACTTAACATCCGAACCTGCTGGCGCTGCCGCGGCCCGACCTTCCAGAACACCGAGCTCGAGGATTGTGAGCTATTCATCATACCACCTCAGTACCAGACCGGTACCAAGACTGTCCCGCTACCCCCTTTCCCTTCCAGAGACTAGAATTGAGAGGACCCTTGTGTCCCGATCTCCCTGTATCGTTGATATCCTTGCTACAAGAACTATATATAAAGAGTGTTGACCTAATCCTTGTGTGGTGCCCATCTGTGGGGGGGAAGTTACCTGTCTGTGCGATCGCTGGAGACGGCCCCCCGGAGGCCTCTCCTCTTGTCCTCGGCCGACCCTCCAGGTCCCCGTCTAACATTGGTGGCCAGCGGCGCGATCCGAACCAACGCGTAATCGTACAGAGAGTAACTCACCCCACGACTCAACCACAATGACCACAAAAGAGAGCGGATCCACAGAGAGATTCCAGATGGATAAACTAGAAGAGTACAACCATCGAGAGCTAAAACAATTTTGCATGGAACTAGGCATTGCTACCACCGGGCTGAGCACGAAAGACGACTTCAAACACGCCCTAGAATCTTGGGCAGAAACAGGTACGGCCGTACCCCAGAACCAAAACCTCAAGGCACCAGAAACAAACACCACTACGATGGAAGGGAGGAGAACGGGTCTCTCCCTGGAAGAGATCCAAGAACGAGAAAGAAGCAGACTCCATGAGTTAGAGTTGGCACGGCTCCGGTTGGACGGAGAGCTGAAATTGGCGGAACAAAAAATAACATTAGAACACTTGCGGCTCCGAGAAGAGCGGGAAGAGAAACAAAGGCAGATAGAACTCGAAGAGAAAAAACTGGCATACGAACATGAGCGCAAGCTAGCAGAAATAGAGATGCAGAAACAGAATAAAGACCTCGGGGTGCCCGAGCACCCGCACAACCCAGACACTGCAGGACCAAAAGTCCACATCCCCAAGGATGTCGTCAGAGAATATTATCGGAACGACGACATCCAGCAGTGGTTCAAGGCCTACGAGATAGCCATGACCTCCCACCGGATTGATTGAAGTGACTGGGGAGCTGGACTATGGGGGAGGTTCGTCAATGAAGGGCGCGACGCCCTGCTGCAGCTCCCGGACCATCAGATGACATCCTATGACCACATGAAGGCCGCCCTCCTCACCCGGTACAGACTCACGCCCGAGATGTACCGCCAGAGGTTCCGCGACTGCAAGCGGATCCAGGGTACAACTTGGGTGGAGTATGTGAACTATTTCAGTCGAGCCTTTGAGGGGTGGATCAAGGGCAGCCACGTAACCACCTACGAGCAACTCTTTAACCTCATTGTGTGGGAGCACCTCTCCAACAATTGCTTCGTCGAGCTCAGGCAGCACCTCCTCGACAGTAAACTGACTGAACCTCGGCAGCTCGCCGCCGAAGCTGACCGTTGGGAGAGCACCCGAGTTGCCCGAAGTGGGCCAAGTGAAACAAACAGAACCAACCAAGGCCCCCATCGCCCTCGAGGAGGAGGAGGAGGCCAGGGCCGGGGCAGAGACGCCGTCCCGGCAGCTCCCGCCAGCAACACCCCGCCCCCGGCCGGTAGGGGAAACCCCCTGATGCGTCCGGGGTTCCGAGCCAACGTTACTTGCCACCGGTGCCAGCGGACCGGCCACTATGCCAACGACCCTAACTGCCCGAAGAACCAGAGTCCCATCCCCCGCCAGGTCGCTGCCGCCGCCCTGGGGGAAGAGCAAGCTCCCGAAGATTACGAAGAGTACGAATAAGAACAGCCCGAATGGGAGCCCGCCGCAATGATCCTGGCTTGCCTAGGGGAAAGAGACATGATTCCGCGGGCTCCCCTACCCGCCAACACGAGAAAATACAGCCAGTGGGTAAACATCAATGGGCGCAAGGCCGAAGCCCTGCGCGACACCGGGGCTAGTGTGACGGCAGTCCGCTGTCATCTGGTGATGCCAAATGTGCTTTGCCCCGTCCGATCAGCTGACAATTCGGAGAGCCTGTGTCGGATGGCCCGCGTCCCCTTCGAATGGGGAGGAGTGTCCGGTATGCTGAAGGTGACGGTCCGCGATGATGCCCCGGTGGACTGCCTCCTGGGAAACGACCTCGAAAGTTCCCCCTGGGCAGCCGTTGAGAGAAGAGAGCACCTGGGGATGCTCGGCCTCCCGGACTGGGCCTGCGTAACAACCCGGTCCATGGCCGCCCGCACCATCCCCAAATCCGAAGGACCCGAATGGCCGGCACCTCCTCCCCTGGTCACCCCAGAGGGAGACGCCCTCAGTGCTGACACCCCTGAGCAAAGCCAGGAAGGGCCCGCTCAGCTCCCGGATCTTCCAGAACTGGCCCAGTGGCGTCAAGAGGGTGGACCCACCCAGGAACAATTCCGGCAAGAACAGAAGACCTGTCCCTCCCTCGAGGGACTCCGACAGCAAGCACTCGCCCAGAGCGCGGGAGACACTGCCGGGGCACACTGGATCTATTGGGACAATGACCTACTGTACAGCGAGCAAAGAATTGCCGAGTTGGGGGCCAGCCGGGTGCTGGTGGTACCCCTCCGCTTCAGAGACTTCCTTTTGAACTTGGCACACGATGTCCCCCTCGCTGGGCACCTGGGGCAAGACAAAACATACAACCGCCTGGTAACACACTTTTACTGGCCCAAAATGCGAAATGATGTCTCCAACCACTGCCGGGCCTGCCCCACCTGCCAGGCCAGCGGGAAGAGCGGCCGAAAGATCAAAGCACCCTTGCAACCATTCCCCATCGTCACCACCCCGTTCGAACGGGTGGGAATAGACATTGTGGGGCCCCTGGACCCCCGAACAGCACAGGGGCACCGGTTCATCCTGGTCCTGGTGGACCACGCCACCCGCTATCCCGAGGCCATTCCTCTTCGGACAGTAACAGCACCAGTGGTAGGCCGAGCCTTAATGGGGATCTTCTCTCGAGTGGGCTTCCCCCGGGAAGTCGTCAGCGACAGGGGCACAAACTTTATCTCAAAGTATATGAAATCCCTCTGGCAACAGTGCGGGGTTACCTACCGGTTCACGACCCCATATCACCCGCAAGGAAACTGACTGGTCGAGCGGTTTAACCACACTCTCAAGGGGATGATCATGGGCCTGGAGGAGCCCCTACGACGCCAATGGGACGTGCTGCTCCCGTGTCTCCTCTTTGCCTACCGAGAGGTCCCCCAGAAGTCCCTCGGTTTTAGCCCCTTCGAACTCCTGTACGGGCACCCTGTCCGGGGGCACCTCAGCCTAGTCAAGGAAGAATGGGAGATGGCCCCCCAGAAGACCCCTCCAGACGTGTACAAGTACCTCCTGACCCTCCGCAACCAGACTCGGCGATTCAGGGAACTCGCCAAAGCCAACCTTGAGGCCAGTCAGGAACACATGAAGAAATGGTACGATCAACATGCCTCCTCCATTGAGTTCGAGCCCGGTCAACAAGTATGGGTGATGTCTCCAGTTGAACCTTGCGCCTTGCAGGACAAATGGACAGGACCCTTCAAGGTGATTGAGCGCAAGGGCCCTGTCACCTACCTGATAGACATGGAGTCCCCCCGGAACCCCCTCCGGGTCCTCCACGCCAACAGACTCAAACCCCACTTCGTCCGCTCCGAACTCAGCCTACTGATGGCAACGGACAGTGGGACGGAAGAAGACTCCGAGCCCCTCCCTGACCTACTGAGGACCTGTGAAAAAGATGGCTCGGTGGACGGGGTCCGACTCTCCGGTGCCTTGTCCCCGGAACAACGCCACGACTGTCGGACTCTCCTGCTGCAATTTGCGAACCTGTTCTCCCTCACCCCCGGGGTCACCCCCTGGTGCCTTCACGATGTGGACACTGGGGATAGTCCACCTATTCGACACAGGGCCTACCGAGTACCGGATCGGGTGCGCACATGCATCCAGGAAGAAGTCTCTAAAATGCTCGCCCTAGGAGTGATCGAGCCATCCGACAGCCCCTGGGCCAGCCCAGTCGTCCTGGTCCCCAAGGCGGCCGCCCCGGGCGTCGCCCCCGAGCTCCGATTCTGTGTAGACTATCGGGGTCTGAACGCTGTCACCCGAACCGACGCTCACCCCATCCCCCGGGCAGATGAACTGGTTGACCGTATGGGGGCTGCCCGCTACCTGAGCATCTTCGATCTGACAGCAGGCTACTGGCAGATCGGCCTCACCCCCAGAGCCCAAGAACGGTCCGCCTTCTCCACCCCGGATGGCCACTACCATTTCCGAGTGATGCCATTCGGCATGAAAAACGCTCCAGCTACTTTCCAACGACTTGTGAACCAAGTATTGGCGGGCCTTGAAGAATTCAGAGCTGCGTACCTGGACGATATTGCTGTGTACAGTCATCACTGGGCCGACCACCTTCGCCACCTCCAAGAGGTCCTGCACGCCCTCCAGCAGGCCGGCCTCACCATCAAGGCCAGCAAATGCCAGATTGGCCAGGGGTCCATGACCTACCTCGGACACCAAGTGGGGAGCGGTCTGGTGGCCCCCCTTCAGCTCAAGATCGCTGCCATCCAGTCCTGGCAACCACCGGTCACCCAAACCGAGGTCCGAGCCTTCCTGGGGCTCACCGGATACTACCGACGGTTTGTGAAGGACTATGGCAGCATTGTGGGGCCCCTCACGGAACTCACCTCCAAGAAAAACCCCAAAACCGTCAACTGGACTCCGGACTGTCAAGCGGCCTTCGAGAAGTTGAAGGCCGCCATGTGCACCGCACCTGTGCTCCAGGCCCCCGACTACAGCCGAGAATTCATCGTCCAGACGGACGCCTCAGACCATGGCATTGGGGCAGTACTCTCTCAACTCAACCCCGAGGGAGTCGATCAACCAGTGGCCTTCATCAGCCGACGCCTGCTATCCCGAGAGCAGCGCTGGAGCACCATCGAGAGGGAGGCCTCCGCCGTGGTATGGGCCCTCAAGAAACTCCGGCCCTACCTCTTCGGTACCCATTTCAGGGTACAAACAGATCATCGACCCCTGCAGGGGCTGATGCAGATGCGGGGGGAGAATCCAAAACTGTTGCGCTGGTCCATCTGCCTGCAGGGGATGGACTTCACTGTGGAGCATCGCCCTGGCCAAGACCACGCCAACGCGGACGGCCTGTCACGCTTTTTCCGCCTCGGCGAGGAGAGTACCCAAGAAGATGGCTGACTCTCCCTGCCTTCAGCTGGGGGGGACGCATGTTGGACAGGCCTCGTGAAGGGGCCGCGGCCTCCCCGCATCACAAGACTCGGACGCCGACTCTCCCGGTGTCCCCAGAAGAACCACCCCGGCAACCCACAGAAGCAACCCGCAACCCGTCCCCAACGGGACGGCCGCTCCCGAACACCCCGATATCGGCCGGCCCGGGCCACCACCGGCAACCTTGCCCCGGCCCAGCCGCCATCTTGGACATTGCACCACGAGGCCGCGTGGCCTCAGCTCGACCCCAACCCTGGGCCTGGCCAGGCCCCGACATCGAGGCACCACCATCCACCCAGGGGGTGAGCGGACCACTTGGCAAGTCAATGGGAGAGAGGAGTGTCGATGGCTCTCCCCCGCCAGGTGCCGATCGCCCTCAACCTCCCCGGGCGCTGGCTCCACCCCCCTGCTGGGTGTCGGGACTCCCTAATCCCGGACCTCCCGACCTCACAGAGCGAGGGTCCGGACATCAAAGGAGGCCAGACCTATAACTGGGGCAGCTCCAGAGCAGGAAGGCAGTTGTATCCTGGAGTCGAGAGACACCTTGAATAACTCATCCTTGACGGCCTGTTGGCGCTGCCGCAGCCCTGCCTTGTGAATCATCGTCCTGCCTGCTGGCGCTGCCGCGGCTTTCTGCAACCTACATCTCCGTTGGGACCTGCTGGCGCTGCCGCGGCCCTCTGCAACCTACATCCTCGTTGGGACCTGCTGGCGCTGCCGCGGCCCTCTGCAACCTACATCCTCGTCGGGACCTGCTGGCGCTGCCGCAGCCCATCCTTGTGTGAACCATCGCCTTTGCTGGCTGGCGCTGCCGCAGCCCTTCTCAAGTGAGACTTAACATCCGAGCCTGCTGGCGCTGCCGCGGCCCGACCTTCCAGAACACCGAGCTCGAGGATTGTGAGCTATTCATCATACCACCTCAGTACCAGACCGGTACCAAAACTGCTCCGCTACCCCCTTTCCCTTCCAGAGACTAGAATTGAGAGGACCCTCGTGTCCCGATCTCCCTGTATCGTTGATATCCTTGCTACAAGAACTATATATAAAGAGTGTTGACCTAATCCTTGTGTGGTGCCCATCTGTGGGGGGGGAAGTTACCTGTCTGTACGATCGCTGGAAACGGCCCCCCGGCCCGGAGGCCTCTCCTCTTGTCCTCGGCCGACCCTCCAGGTCCCCGTCTAACATAAGGGCTGGGGTGTGGGTATCTCCCTTCGTGACAGGGAGCATATGGTCTCAATGTACACGGACGAGATGCTTATCTACCTAAGAGATGCTGACATGGGGGTACCACGGAGCATCACCCTAGTAGAGAATTTAGGGGGGGTCTCAGGTCTCTGCAAAACTTGGCGCAAGTTGTATGCTTTTCTGTTCTTGTTGGGGTTTGGGAGACTGCCAGTGGCTATAGCGAGAGCTGGAAATCAATGGAGTCCCGTGGTATACAAATATCTAAGGGTCAAGGTGTACCACTCGGATGCTGACATAAGGGAGGGTAATCTTAGGGAAGTGATGCACGACCTGTGGAGCCTTGTGGCCTTTTGGAGGAATTTGAGGTTCCCCATCATAACTTGTGTTGTGCTTACTAAAATGATGATACTCCTGTGTGTCCTATATCATTTTGTTCACCTCCCAATATGAGTACTGAAAACTTAGTTTAGATCCCTCGATATACTGATTCGAGAGCTGATCAGGGATGGTGGCTGCACATGGGTGTCTTTTTATATATGGTTTTATATATGGTTGAGGCCTTTGAATGAGCGCAGTATAGGTGGCCTAATAGCAGTGGCTGGCGGGACATAATCAGGCTGAGTTATGTGAATTTGGTGAGCATCACAGAAGGGGAGGCATTGTCGGCTCTGCAATTGGGGCTCATAATAGCCTTGCCCCCATTAACCTAGACTTCTTTGCTCGATGCTCTAGTGCTGGGAGGGGGCCTGCTACCTGGCAGGCCCAGTAGCCGTGCCCTGGAGTTGACCACACAAGGAGGCTACTTAGTGGCGAGATCCATGTTGCCCTGGACAGAAATGGGAATTGAGACCACTGGAGACCATTATGTGGAGGGTTTCTTTCAGTCCTTGGAGGTGCTGACTGAAGACAGTCTTGATATATCGGTGATAACCAGAGCTGTGAGTTGCTTGTATGGAATGAGAACCCCCCAATCCATGCTCTCCTCTGAACCATCCTGAAGGTTGCAGAAGGGGCTCACATGTGGCCTTGTAGCTCTATAATTTGATCTTAGCCATTAGAACAGACAAATTACAGATTTGAAAACTATGTGGGAGGGCATCATGGGCAGGCCCTTTCGAGATAAAGAATTGCGCCGTGTTCTTGAGCACACTTATACATTTATGTACAACACTCGGTTCAAGTACACACAGTTCAATTACTTGCATTGCCGTACCTTACTCCTCTTTGGCTCAAAAATATGCTGCAAACAGAGGATCTGAGGTACCCCAGATGTGCACAAGCCGACGTAGATTTTTTCAGCTGGTCTGGGATTGTCCGATCATGGCACGGTTTTGGATATATGTTACAAGGGATCTGGAATGCACCATAAACTGTGAAAACTTATGTGTGACTGAAATCTGGCTCCCTAGCATGTACAAAAGTCAGTGAGAGTGAAAAGTAGTCACAAGATTTCTGGATCTAGGGCTGACACACTGCACCCCCACACCCATCCATCATGGGTGCCACGGGTGACGTGGGCCTGTCAATAAAAAGGGCCTGGGTGCACGTGCTCGAGGCCAGTTAACCACCATCACCACTGTGTCTGTGTCAGTCCTTCTGCAGTATGTGGGCCTAGTGCCCATGACACCACATTGGTGACGAGGCGGGTTGCCAGCCCCGTGTGCCTGCAGCATGATGGTTCCTTGTCCCTTGTGAGGAGAAAAGGGTCTGCCGCTTGCGCCTGTGGTGAGGAGCGAGTTCAGTATGCGGCAATCTGTCTCTCAGAAGGAGAGCATAGAGAGTGGCTGTCTCCCACTCACAGCGGCCCCGGCCCGAACAGTGGAGGAGTGGACGAGCGCCCCTGCAGCCTCCATTGGAATGCCACAAGAATGGGGATTTGGGGGGGTGGCCGACCAGCGGGTGGCTCGCCCCCCCGGGAAGTCTGGGGCACCAGGGGAGGGGGGGTAGGAAGCTTGACACCCGGGACTCGCCGTAGCTGGCGTTTTTGGGCTGGTTGGGTTGGTTGGGTTTTCTGGGCTGCTTTTGGGCTGGCTAGGTACTTAACCGGCCATTTTGTGTCACTGCACACTGTGATGCAGTGACACAGCAGCCAGGGTCGTGCCAGTTTTTGTGGTAGTTTTAGCGGTGGTAGCGGGAGTACGAGGCGGTTTGTCGGCTTTCGGTGATTCCCTGGGCGAGTGCAGAGGCGGTAGCTGGGGAAGTGCGGTGAGCGTGTCGTGCGCTTCGTCTGAGCGGTGTATTGCGGCGTGATGGAGGAGGGCGATGATCCGCGCGTGGCCGAGGCTCTGCGGCTGTTGTGTGAGGCGGGCCGCATGGACATCTTGCGGCCCAGCCTCAAGGTAAGGCCACAGCGGCGCGCTGCCGACGGCGCCGCTGCGGCTGTGGCGGCCTGTGATCCGCCACGGTCGCGGCTGCGGCCGGCTCAGCGGGGTGGGAGGGGGGCCGAGGAGCGAAGGGCGGTGGACGGCGCAACGAGGCAGCGCCGCGTAGCAAACAGAAAGGTGGCACCAAGCGGGCGGGGCGGAAGGGGAGGAAACAGGCTCTGGAATTTGTTGAAGAGGTGGGGGGGAGGGACGGGGGCGGCCCGCGAGACAGTGACGGAGCAGGGGGGGCAGGGGGGGGGTGGTGGAAGGGCCCATGCAGAGTTGCCGGGGGAGGGTGGGGGCAGTGGAGAGAGAGGGAGTGGGGCTGAGGGTAGAGAGGGGCCCGAGGTGGTAAGGGGAGGCGGTGCAGGGGGTGGAGGGGGGCCGAGGCGCGTGGAGCTCGGGGGGCAGCTGGAGGGGGGGACGGGGGGCGGTTTCCCCTCTACTGATTGAGGAGACTGATGTGGAGGAAGAGGTGGGGGGAGGGGGGCAGACACGGAACGGGACTGGAGTTCGTCTTCAGCGGAGGAGGGGGGGCGTGGGGGGCCGGGGTGAGTTAGAGTCGCCAGGGCGGCGGGGGAGGGGTGTGCCAGGCGGAGGGGCGTGGTGGACCTAAGGCAATGGGGGGTGCACGGAGGGGGCGGTGCGACGTGCGGGAGGGGTGGGTTGGGGTTGGGGGGGTGGGTCGGTGGGGGTAGTGGAGGGGTGGTGGGGGGAAGTGAGGGGGCGGGGGGAAGTGGCGGGGAGAGGGTGGGTTTTGGTGAGGGGGGAGTGGGGTTGCGGCATGAGGGGGTATGGGGTTGTGGGCGCGGGGGAGGTGCGGGGCCGAGTTGGGGCTATGGGGGGTGGGGTGGGCTGGGGGGCTGGACCGAGGAGGGGGGTTGGGACCTGGGGGGCGGAGGGATCCCGTCGCGGCGCGGAGGTCATTCGGCAGGTTGGGGGAGAGGTGTGGCTATGGGGTGGGGAGTGGGGGAGGGGGCGGCGCATGGGGGGGAAGGGAGTGGTTTTTACCCTGGCATGCTGGACTCCACCTTTTTTCCTTGGCAGGAGCTGTTTGCGAGGCGCTCGGGGGAGCAGCATGCGGCTCCCACCCACCGAGTGGATGGGCCGGCTCTGTTTGGTGCGGGCGGCCGAGCTCCAGCGAGGCACCTACATCATGACCACGGCAACTGGAGGCGGGATGCGTCTCCGCCGGCCCCTCCCCGAAGGGTCTTTACGGCCGCCGGGGGTAGGGGAGCGAGGATGGATGAGAATATTTCTGATCTGACTGCGAGTGCGGAGGATGGGAGGGCGAGTGTGGACTTGCTGGACTTGATGCGGGTGTGTCGGGAAAGAGCTGGTTTGAGCCGGCTGGAACCCCAAGTGGGGGACCGGGGTGGTGTGGAGCCGGCTATTGGAGAGTCGGAGGAAGGAGAGCTTCGGGAGGACGGGGGGGCTTGTAATGTTGTTGACAGTGTATTACAGGTGCCAGCAAGGCAAGAAGCGCCCAGGGTGACGGCCCCCTCAGCTCCACTGGTTAGGCGGCGGGATCCAGCAAGGACGCCGACCTTGACGCCAGGTAAGACAGATGATGGCGCGGGGGTGGCAAGCGGCGTTGTGTGCAGGTTTCAGTGGGGACGGATGGGTGGCAGCTGGTGCGGGGACGGTACGTGCAGGACGCGGGTGTTGGCACTGACGGCGCGACGCAGGGCGGGGAGGGGTCGAGCGCGGGCGGCGGGTCCACGGCGGCGGGTGAGAAAGAGACGGCGGGGGGGGGGGAGGAGAGTTGTGTGGTTCCAGTGCGGAAATTACCGTACATGGGGCTGACCAAGCCGCTGGGGGCCCACCTTTCGGCGGCGACGAAGGAAAAGATCTGGAAAGGGGAATACAATATGTTGACATCCTGAAGCTTCTGCACAGGGAGTTGACGTCCAAGGAAGGGTCAAAGGAGAAAGAGCAAGAGCTAGCTAGGCGCCCAAAGGTTCCCCTGACACTAGACAACTGGTCAGCGGCTTTCCTCATATATGCGAGCGTGTATTGTTAGAAGTTTCCGGACCGGTGCGTCGCGCTGTTCAAATACATGGATGTGGTACGGAGGGCACAGGTGACCTACAGCGGGTACACGTGGTCCCACTACGACGAGGAATTCCGGGCACGCATGGCGGCGGACCCGGAAGCGCAATGGGGGGAGCTGGATTCGGATTTGTACCAGCAAACGATGGGAGGGGCCAAGTTTGGCAGCACCATTTACACAGCGAGCAGTTTGCCGCTGGTGTCGCCCCCCTTTGCGGCCCGCCCCACCCGTGGGGGGGTGGGACAGGGAGACTCTGGCAGCCAGGCCGCAGTCGGGGCCTGCTGGGACTTCAATAGAGGAGCCTGCGGGAGGGCGGCATGCCGATTCCGGCACGAGTGCTCGTCGTGCGGACGGAGGCATCCAGTGCTGCGTTGCTGGGGGCCTGGGGGCCCGCCGGGGCAGCAGCCCGTGCAGGGAGGGACCCCAGCCAGAGGGGGACCGGGCGGGGGACGGGGAGGGGGCAGAGGGGGGAGCCGGGGCCCTGGGCAAAGGCTCGTACGCCGGTTAGGATCGAGCGGATGGAGCCCTGGTTGGCGGCATATCCGTGGGCGGAGGATGCTGCAGTGTTGCGTCGGGGTTTCTGGGAGGGATTCAGGCTGGGGTACGAGGGCCCCCGGATTGCTCGCTGGGCGGACAATCTGAAGTCAGTGAACGCGCACAAGGGCATTGTGCGCGAGAAGCTTTTCAAAGAGGTCAGAGAAGGTAGGATGGCGGGCCCTTTCACGGCACCGCCGTTGCCGGGCTTAATCATTTCCCCCATCGGGGTGGTGCCCAAGAAGGAGGAGGGGCAGTTCCGACTGATACAGCACTTGTCTTGGCCGGAGGTGGAGTCGGTCAATGCCTACATTGCGGCGGATTTGGCGTCGGTGACCTACTCGTCGGTGGACGTGGCGCGGAGGCTCGTCGCGGCAGCGGGTCAGGGCGCGCTGATGGCGAAATGTGATATCAAGTCGGCTTTCCGACTCCTTCCGGTGCACCCGGCGGATCACCAGTTGCCTGGGATCCAGTTCCAAGGTCTCATCTTTGTGGATAAGGCGCTGCCGATGGGGTGCTCCATTTCATGCGCGCTGTTTGAGCGTTTCAGCTCATTCCTACAGTGGGTTTTTTCCAGGCGCACAGGCTCGGTGTCAGTGACGCACTATCTGGATGACTTTTTCCTGGTGGGGCGGCCCGGTGCGGAGGACTGTCAGCGGCAGCTGAATGGTTTGGCTGGGTTGATGGGGGACTTTGGGGTTTCCCTGGCGCCAGAGAAGACGTGTGGTCCCAGTACAGTGTTGTCCTTTCTCGGTATCGAGCTTGACTCGGTCGCCATGGAAGCACGCCTACCGGAAGACAAGAGGTCTGCAATGCTGGTTTTGGTGGATGGAATGTTGTCAAGGAGGAAAGTGACGGTCCGGGAGGTGCAGGTGTTGTTGGGGCATTTGAATTTTGCCTGCCTCGTGGTGCGGGTGGGCGAACGTTTTGCCGGCGTCTGGGTTTGGCGTTGTCCGGGTTGTCTTTGCCTCATCACCATGTGCGTCTTTCCGCGGGAATGAAGGAGGATCTGCGCATGTGTCAGGCGTTCTTGGAACGGTTCAATGGTGTACCTATGGCGCCGGCAGAGGACTGGGAGTTGGACGTCACCATGTACTTGGATGCGGCGGGCGGCGGCGGATTCGTTCTGTATTGGGAAGGAAAATGGTGTGCAGAGCAGTGGCCGGAGCATTGGCAGGCGGGAGGGAGGAGCATTGCGTTCTTGGAGTTGTTCCCGTTGGTGGTGGCAGTCACGGTGTGGGCAGGGGCGTTTGCACACAAGCGCGTGTTGTTTCGAGTGGAAACATGGCTGTCGTGCAGGTGGTGAACAGGCAGTCGGCCAGGGACCCGCAGGTGCTGAAATTGATGAGGGTGTTTGTGTTGCGCTGCTTGGAGAATGACATACTGTTTCAGGCGCGCCACATCCCGGGTGTGGACAATGACATTGCCGATGCTTTGTCTCGTTCACAGTGGGAGAGGTTCCATGGGCTAGCCACGACAGCGGAGGAAGTCAGGACACCAGTGCCGGAGGACCTGTGCTCGGTGGGCGAGGCCGGGTCTTTCAGTTGGTGTAGGCGTCGGTAGCGGTGTCTACGTGGAAGACTTACGAGCTAGCTTGGGAGGAATTCCTGCAGTCAGGTGCGGTGAGGCAAGGGGACCGGTGGCGGCGCGAGGATCAGGTGGTAAGGTTCATGCTGGCGCTTATGGATAGAGGTCTGTCGCGGGTGTCGGTTGCAGGCAAGTTGTCGGCGGAGTCGTTCATGGGCAAGATGTGGTGGGGGTACCCCCATCGGTGGGAGAACTGGGGACCCGGCTGCTGGAGGGGTGGGCAAGAGAAAAGGGTGCGAAGGTGCGGCTGCGCCGTCCCATCACGGTGGAGTTTATGGAAGGAGTAATTGGCGCGGTTCCGGGGGTGTGCAGGGATGAAGGCGAGGTGGTATGGTTTTCTACCTTGATGTCCTGGCTTTTCTTTGGGGCTTTTCGAGTGTTGGAGTTGCTGGGCGCGAAGGGGAGGCGGGGGGGTTGTGGGGGGATGTGGAGGTGCGAGCTCAGGAGGTGGCGATACGTTTGCGGCGCTTGAAGACGGACCAGCGGGGGATCGGGACCTGGGTGGTACTGGGACCGGGCGGACGGGAGGGGGTGTGCCCGGCGGCGTGGGGCAGGAGGTTGATGGCAGGCAGTGGTGAGAATAGGGGGAGGTTTTTGGACAGGGTGGGGGTGACGGAGTGACGGCGTCTCAGGCTTTGTGGGTTCTGCGGCGCGCCCTGCGGTATATGGGTGAGGACCCTATGGCTTTCGGGTCGCATTCCTTTCGGATCGGGGTGGCGACGGAGGCAGCACGGAGGGGTTGGGGTAAGGAAGAGATACAGAGGCTGGGGCGGTGGAAGTCGGATTGTTACCGGACGTATGTGCGGTTGAGGGAGGCTGAGGGGTTGTTGTTGTAACAGTGTTGCCCGATTCTGATATGTGTGTCTTTGCAGGTGCTGTGGCGGGGCCGGAAGTGGCTGTTCTGAATGTATTAGTGGAGAAGTGTGGCTCAGGGGTTAGAGGCGGCAGACCCGGAAGCTGAGATCGGCCCTTGACCAGGGTTCAATTCTCCACCTCGACGGGCGTTGGGCTCAATAATTCCACGGACTCGATAATTCTCGCTCTGGTGCCTACTCGACTCACGGGTTCACACTCTGCGACTCTGGGCAATAGCTTGCTTAATCTCCACAACGGCCCCTCGCGGCGGGATGCCTGGCATTCACTTTGTGGATACCCTGCCGGGGTTATCTCACAGGGGAATACCAGGACGGGTTCCCTAAGCAAGCACATAGATGCCTGCGATGTGGGCTATTTGCGCTATATAAATACATGTACATATACATTTACATTTACATTTACATTTATATATTGTGGGACATTCATTCATCAAGAGGGCAGAACAGGCGGAGTCGGACAGGCATCGGACACTCAATTTGGGATTGGATGCGGGGTTGTACCGTTGTCATTGGAGGGGAAAAGGGGGTAGGCGTTGGCATGAGTTATTGCCCTTGTTGAACACGGTGGTCAGAGGGGGAGTGTGCCCAGATGTGGTGGTGATTCATCTGGGCGAGAACGATTTGGTGCAGTGCAAGGGGCTGGCGCTGCTCAAGCAGATGAAGAGGTACCTGAGGGAAATTAAGAAGCAATGGGCGGGCTGCAATATTATCTGGTCGGAGTTTATTCCCAGGCGGGTGTGGAGGGGGGCGGAGCGCCCAGGAGCCATAGGCAGGGCACAGAGGAAGATCGGGAGATGCGGGAATTCTGTGCCAGGGAGGGGGTAGGGAGAATGGAGCACCCGGAGTTGCGCTATGGCGCAATATATTTTTTCCGGGAGGATGAGGTTCACCAGTCCAGGTATGGCAAGGAGCTGTACATAATCCAGCTGAAGGAGGCGTTGGATGGGGCTTTGGGGGTGCTCAGTCATCCCAGGAGGCAGGAGTCCTAGGGGGGGGTCAAAACTCGTAAGCGACTTTCGAGTGGCGCTTTCCTAAGGAGATAGGGTGGTTTTGCGGGAGGCCCGGGACTGTATGGTAGACGGGGTGAGGTCATGGAGGTCACTGTGGCATTCAGTAGAGGGGTAGGTTGCTGAGCGGATGTGTTGTATTACAGTGCAATGTTGGGGTTAAACTTTAGTGGTGGGGGTGCGTGGTTGTCAGGCAGTTGTTATTTAGTGAGCAGTAGTTTTGTTCGGCACAGGCCAGGTGGGACATTGTTATAGGTGCACCTGATTCCAATAAAGCAGCCTTTTTCACAGAATTTGGTTGTCCGTGTCAGTGCTTCCCCCCCTCACCTACTGGTGTGCCCCAATGGGGATTTGGGGGGGTGGCCGAACAGCGGGAGGCTCGCCCCCCGGGGAAGTTTGGGGCACCAGGGGAGGGGGGGTAGGAAGCTTGACACCCGGGGCTCGCCGTAGCTGCCGTGTTTGGGCTGGTTGGGCTGGTTGGGTTTTTTGGGCAGCTTTTGGGCTGGCTAGGTACTTAACCGGCCATTTTGTGTCACTGCACACTGTTTGTGGTGCAGTGACACAGCAGCCAGGGTCGTGACAGTTTTTGTGGTCCCGCCCACCCTCCCTTTAAATTTCTGTTCCCCTTTTTGTGTTGGGGTGGTGGGGGGTCTGGTCCTGGTCATGAGGAGTTCTGTTGGTCGATGGTGCACTGGTTAGGGTTAAAGTTGTGTTGTCGCTGGAACAGGTGCGTTTACTGGGGGCGCTTTCCTAAGGAGATAGGGTGGTTTTGCGGGAGGCCTGGGACTGTAAGGTAGATGGGGGTGAGGTCATGGAGGTCACTGTGGCATTCAGTAGAGGGGTAGGTTGCTGAGCGGATGTGTTATATTACAGTGCAATGTTGGGGTTAAACTTTAGGGGTGGGGGTGCGGGGTTGTCAGGCAGTTGTTATTTAGTGAGCAGTAGTTTTGTTCGGCACAGGCCAGGTGGGACATTGTTATAGGTGCACCTGATTCCAATAAAGCGGCCTTTTTCACACAATTTGGTTGTCCGTGTCAGTGCTTCCCCCCCTCACCTACTGGTGTGCCCCAAGCGTGAGTCTCCCCACCATGCCCGCCCTGCGGCCGCCACCATGCTCCAGCATACACCGCCACAAGCGAGGAGCACTACGCTCCACACAGCACAGGGCCCGAGGGTGGTCATCCCACCCCTAAGTTAGACATCGATCCACTGGCCGTCCCTGTGTCTGCAGCACAAATACTGATGGCACTTACCCCACAGCATGCGCCAGCACAGTCCGTGACAAAGGAGGGCGGCTGGCACAGAAAGGAAGGTGGCGAGTGTCCTGTGCTCCCGCTCGGTCTGCAAAACACCTGCGACAGCCAAGGAACCGACCAACTGCATTGGCCCGAAGCGGCACCAGGAGCAAGCAGTCCACGCAGGAGCGAGAAGACCATCCCCGCCAGCTAAGTGCACAACCAACCAGTGAGGGAGAAAGCAGAGTAGGCAATTAACCGGCAGGAAGCCTAGGCCGGTGTGATCTGTGTTGTGGTTGAACCCTGGCACTAAGCTGCGTCTACTCAACTCCAGCACGCTGCACTAAAGATACCCAGACCACGCCGAACAAGCAGGAGCGAGAAAGCGAGCTGCCCAGCCCATGTGCGCTGCTCTACAGTGCCCCCCCCTTACCTTCATTGTGCAACCAGGACAGTACGAAGGTGGGCGCGTGACCTGTTCACCAGCAGAAGGATGGGCCCAACGCCAGTGGTCACAGCAGCAGGGCTCTGATGTCAGCAATGGAAGGGGAGAAGCATGGCAGCCCAGTAGGCAGTTAAGTGAGCTACACCGGAAACAGCTCCTGCCTCCATCTTTAACCCAGCACGACTCGGGTGCAAAGGAGAGCAAAGGCTGCCATGAAATGCGAGGAACACTCCGGGTACGGGCAGCAGCAAGGCCAGCATCCCCACGGTGCAGGAAAGAGCAGTACGGCCCGCAGATAAAACAAACACTACCGGCAAAGCAGAAGCGATGCACTGCCACCTAGTGGCCATCACTAGTACTCCGCACAATAAAGCAAGCACACGAGAGCCCGGCCGGTTGTTACTGTGGGAAGAAACAGCCAGCTCTTAAAAAGACAGATCGGCCAAATCAAGGAGATTGTTGCAGCCACAATCCAGTCAAAGCAAACCAGACCCCAGTAAAACGAAATAAAAAGCTGCCAAGTGCCTGAGCAGTAAGGTAGTGCATGAAGTGACACAACACTGCACACAGAATAAAAGAAACCAAACGGGAACAGTTACACACACTGAGAAGACCCCACACTATAACCCCCCACTGCAGCATACCGAGTCCTACATTGTCAGCAAACACCATGACCACAGCTCCACCTGTTGGCCCCCATCACAGTGCCTCCCACGAGCTACAACAGAAACTGTGTAATGAGGTCAGGTGCTACAAGGAACACAAGGGAGTAGGGCCGGTCCTAGGATTTATGGGGCCCTGGGCAGAAGGGGAATGTGAGAGGCCCCCCTAATTTGCCTATGGCATGACATCACATTAATACTATTCATTGACTATTAATCCTGTGGCGTTGTTGAAGTGATTTTGCATGAATTAACTTTACTGATGCGATATTAACAGAAATATAAATAATTGCACTGATAAAATAAGTTGGAATATTTTAAAAGTATATTAAGTGGAAATACATGATAATATTTAATCTAATTGTTAAATCATTAAACTATAAGATCATATATACATGCTCACTGGCAAATCTGCCCTGTTATCCAATGTCACTTACATCCCAAGGCTGGGAAGCCCTTCTTTAATTGGCAAACAAAACTTCATATCCCAGAATGCAAATGATTTTTCACTAATTAAAATGTCACATGAGAACACTGAAAATCTGGAAGTGGCACACATAGGCAGACTAAAAATCTTTCCCTGGCCTCTCACACATTCTGTAGCCATGCCGGACCGAAAGTGGAGGCCCTCACTCTCTGCCTGTGGCAGCCTGGTCTAGTGGTAAGAGGACCAGCGGAATTCACATCTCTCCTGGGCTTCGCAGCACCATACCATAACTGCGAGGCCTAGGGCTAAAGTGCCCCTCTCCTTGTAACAGAGCCATGGTACACCCCTGCAATGCCCACGGTAGGGGGCTCTCTCTAGGGCCTTGCAGCAATTGTGTAGTGATGTGAGGCCAAGGGTAGGGGGGCCCCTTCCTTAGGCCTCGCAGTGATTGTGACCAAGGCAACAAATGAGGCACCCTCATGAGCAGTAGACACTGTGGCTGCTGTCTCTTCCACCCGCCCGAATCTTCTGTGCAGGGTGATAATTGTCACCCCACACGAAGGAACCAGTGAGGCCCGGTGCCCCATAAATCCACAGCCCATCAGAGCTGCTCGACGCCGGAGGAGATTACACATTGTTCTCTGCATGATTGCATCTTTTGACTGTGTATCTATGTGGTGTTCGTCTTTTGTGAAAGGAGCACAATTGAACATTTTAAGTATAATAAATATATACGATAATTGAAGCAGGTCTCTTACCTTAACGTACAGAACTCAGTGTCAACGAGGAGTGGGCCGGGGCCCCTACGACTGACTCCTGCCTGCAGCCCTGCCCACTCATCCGAGTAGTGACTGACTGCTTATGGCACGTGCGCCTGCTGAGTGCGTCACACTGAGCGGGGGCTGGCCATAAAATCATGTCCAGGGCCATCATTGGTAGTGCTTTCGCGCACTACCAGACGACGGCCCTGGGACCCACTGTCACCCACATCATCATGTCAGCAAGACCGGCGTCACGTCACCACAAATAAGGCACCACCAAGCTAGGTGGTGGGGTGCGTGCAGGCATCACAGTCAGGTTTGTGTGCGTGCGCACTGCGCAGACAGTGTTCAGTTTCCTCTGCTCCTTCCCTGCCTTAGTTATTGCCTGCTGCGGCCCGGCCCCTCCGCGAGCGCGACAAGAGTGCTGTGCGCACTGCGCATCGCTTTTCCCCATGCCATGATTATTTATTCCATTATTCCCGCAACTGCGGGCTGGCGGCGGGGCCCCCCTGAGCGCGAGGCCCTAGGCAGCTGCCCATACCGCCCATGGCTAGGACCGGCCCTGCAAGGGAGAGACTGTTAACCCCGCAGACAGTTTTCAAGAAGCCCAAACCTGTGCCGCCTAGTAAAGCCCAGTCAGAACAGCACAACAAAAAGCCCACAGCAGCGCAGCCTGAGCACCCAACGCCCAGGAGGAGGAAAGGAAGCATGCCAACAGAAGAAAGCATCCAACCCCACCTCAACCTAAGGGGCAAAAACAGGGACGTCTACAGCTCTTCACCGCCCTCACTCAATGGAAACTGAGGCTGCAAAGCACAGCCAGTACCAGAACTGATTACACCCAGCTGCCCTGCAAGAGAAGGGCGCATGAGAGGTCCACAGTGTCCCTGTCCCTATGCAGCACGACCAATATGCCAGACGGATGCACGCACAAGAAACCCACACCTAGCAAAGAGATGCCAAGGGCCCAGGACTACCCCAGCACAGGAGCGTGCCAAGAAGCAAAAGATGGCAAAGCCTAGTAAGAAGCCACGTCCAAATGAGGCACACAAAGACGGACAGGGTGCCTGGCACACCACCCTAATGGACTGCCTGGACTGTCAAAGAAGAAAAGACCATGGCACATCACGAAAGGCCACCAGAAAAGCTTCTCCAGCCCATGCAAGCGCTGTCCAAGCTCAAACGACGACACCAAAGAAAACCCTGCTAGAAAAAAGTTAATGACCAGCGAAGACAGCAACGTCTCCAGGGAACTGCCCCCAGAAACAATGCAAGAAAAACTGGTGCAGAGCCTACACCACGCATTGCTGCCCAACGCCACCACTGGTGAAGAGGTTGAATCACCCGCTCCTACTGGTGAACAGGGACAACGGCAAGCCACACCACAGGCACTCCAAGTGCCAGAAGAGAGCGTCCAGGAAGAAGAAAGAGCACGCAAAGACAGAGGCATGCAGAGGACAGCGCCAGTGAACCTGACTTTACAGACAGCTCCCAGGTGACCGCTCCACAAAGAAGCACTGCTGAAAGCAGGTAGGAGAGCACCCAAGTCTCCACCGCCCCAGCAAAGCCCCGCAGTAGGCCGAAGACCACCCACGGTGTCCTCTCTCACACTGCCTCAAGACTGAGTCGGCCATGACCACAGACAGGCAAGAGAGGAGCCGCACATTCCACGTGGCAGGCCGCCACTCTACCATGCGCTCCAACAAACAGCAACACAAGACTGGACGTCACGTTGCCCAGCAAGCAAGGAGCATGCCACAAAGTGACTAGTCAAGACAAGCACACAGGAGCGAAGGCAGAAGCTGGCGCCATGACAGCGCCGCCTCGAGGTCCAAGCGCAATGCCCTTGAAGAAAAGAAGAGAGTGACAGCACTGTCACCTCAAAAACCGGATGAGCACAGGTGGGCTGAACAAACCAACAAAAGGAGAAGACCGAGGACTCGCAGCAAGCCAAGTGCACACCCTGACACACCAGAGAACCACCAAGGTGGACAGATGTCCCTGGATACAGCCTCATGGGTGAACCGAACGTAAGTCGTAGCAAGCGTCAACCGCGTCTCATCCTAACGCTTCCCCAGGCGACCTGCCATCCCTGAGCGTCGGCAGTCTGAGTTAATCGGCATCCCTGCTCCTGCCCGCAGATGCCACGGTGAAGATCAGAACTGAGTGCCAGCCCTCACACCTCCTCAAGATGGAGTCGGCAGTGGCTCCAAAACAGTCAAGAGAGGACCTGTACACTCCACGTGTCAAGCCGACACCGAAGATCAACCTCAACAAAGCGGAGACACATGGCTGCTAATTACCTCCTGCCATCCGAACCCTCCCAGCAAGCCACCACCACCTGTCATTCCGACTCACCAATTGGCTGGCAACCGCCACCACGCCAGCCATCAGCAGATGCGTAAAACACCACTACCAGGACACATGGGGACTGGAGGCCTACACCGTTGCCACACCAGCTGACCAAAACAAATCAGAAGTCACCTGGGAATCTGGCTTACACTGGAACCACGGCAGTGTGCACCAGTCTTGGCCAAGACTCATCCACCCATGAGGGTTGTGCATGTTATGTTATGTTATGTTATGTTATTTTATGTTATGTTAGCAATTGGATTAAGCGCAACAGCTGCCCCAGCAAAGAGGCGTCCTGGCGCTGAGGTTTAACAAGTGCCATACCAATTGAGGTAAAAGAACGGGGACAGGAAATCCTAGGGAGGGGGGAACAGATGGGTCTTAACGGCTTTCCGGAAGGCAGATAGGTTCTCCATTGAGTGAATGTTCATTGGCAAGGAGTTCCAGAGCCTAGCTCCCAGCACCCTGAAAGAGCGGCCGCCAATACGAGAGAGTTTAGTGCGGGGTACCGTCACTAGGTGTTGGCCTAATGAGCGCAAACTGCGCTGTGGCTCATAAGGTGTGAGGAGCGGGCGCAGAAGTTCTGAACACTTGGATTTGAGGATCTTAAATGCCAGGGTGAGAGTTTTAAACTGAATACGAGATTCAATGGGAAGCCAATGCATGCGACTAAGTAACGTCTCCTCGGCGGTCCTGCAGCTGACCCCAAACGGCACACAAGCGGCCCCCGGCGCAGCCCTCCTACAGTCCAGTAGCAACCCTGACAACGGGCCTCCCCAGGCGGGAGAGCGAGAAGAGACTTTGTCCCACCGACAGGTTACCGGTCACAGCCAAGCAGTTCAACAGGGACAGTCTGTCCAGCAACATCTCTGTGAATTCTCACTTGGGACTCGATCCATGTTCACGACGCAACCCACTACAAGAAACTGTTAGAACCCACCACAGACCATCACGGACGTCAGCAAAGTGGAAGTCAGGTAAGGCAGCAAGACATGTCATCGTCAGCGAACTGACGGTATGCAGCGGACATCTCCAAGTCAGCGGTCGTGTCCAGAGCCCCTCAGGTTAAACTACGGGTGCCAGCAGAGAAGGTTCTGCTGCACGCAAAGTCACCAACCCAGGTCTGCTGTCGTCCTGCCACCTAACTCTAAAGACTGATGGACCCTGTGGTATTTAGTGAACTGTTTGTTTTATCCTCACAGGTTGGATTAACACTTTGCTTGTTCCTCAACAAAGTTGGGGAGGAATGTAATGTCTGCGAGACACGTTCTAGTTTCAGCAGAAAGCTAGACTCGCAGCCACTCCCTCGAGGGCTGGACACACTGCACCCCCACACCCATCCATCACGTGTGCCATGGGTGACGTGTTCCCGTCAATAGGAGGGCCTGGGTGCACGTGCTCGAGGCCAGTTGAACACCATCACCACTGTGTCTTTGTCAGTCCTTCTGCAGTATGTGGGCCTAGCGCCCACAACACCACGATGGCTATTAGCTGATCTGTGGGGGGAGCTGTTTGCCAGCTTCCTAAAGCTCGAGTAGCAATGGTGACCTCTAGGAGCTCTGCGGCCCTTCTGGCTGGAGGGTGGTTGGTGCAACATGGTGCGACTAATGTCTTGATACTTTATGCAACAAGGTTGAGTTATGACCTGAGGGATACGCAGAGTGGTCTTGAAGCCGAGGCTAGCACTGCCTCACCTGACCAGGGTGCCTCTCGACTCGAGGCTGATCTGCTCCGAGCCTGACCCATGGAAAGCGTGACTCCTGCAGAGCTGATGGATGCTGTATGGAACACTGAGCAAAGCTGGGTTAAAGGTTTGATTGTTCTGATTCCACACGATGTTAGGATTAACAACTACAAGGTAGTCACGAATAGTTATGTTGCCAGAGGCTGAAGAACCTCATATTTAATGCAGATATGCTGCTTTGCCCTAAAATCAGAGAATGCATTATGACTATGTTGTATTTCGCCGAAAATTTTGAATATGTGTCTTACCAACAGCTTAATATGTTACAGGAAAATATGCAACATCAAAAAATACATTAAAAAATTGATGCCCTGAATGTTTCTCTCCGCTGCTATTCAAATCTGAACATGTGAATGATTGAAATAAAACTCACATGGTACAAACACCAGTACCGTTAAATTGAACAATAGTAAGCAATGCGATATATAGTGCTGGAAAACATCCGAATGTTTTTGCACGTAACAATTTATTATTATGATTATAGTATGTGTAAATCCGACAATCTTTATAAACGTCCTGATATTAGAAAATGCCAGAAATATTATATTGCAAGTGAGTAATGGTACTTAATGATGGCAGAGAAGATGTGGCTGCATTGCCTCAAAACAGTGTTCATAAACCATTGGCAACACTTGTGATTGTTTCATATAACTCTCTCTCCTGTTTCTGCAGAGGACTGTGCAACTGCCTTGCGTTTGCATTAACAGACCAAAGCAGCAAGACAAACAGACAAAGCACATCAGCCTGAGCTGTTAGCTGCATGGTTGCCGCCAATAATAAAAATTACTCTTTCAGCTAGAGGAAACTATTCTTTTATCCAAATACAATAAGGTTCCCTTTATTGTGGGGGTGCCAAAGTATTAGACCCCAAAAAAAGAAAATGTAAGTACCGGCAATATTTGGGAACAATTCAATGAAACTGGTGAGATAGGAGGAAAGTAGTTGTACGAGAAACTTAAGGAGGGTCATGGGAAAGCACCATACAATTCAATCAAACAATTAAAAACGAGCATGCCGGTCATTGGAAAAGGAGATTCTTTATTACCGGCTACTTAATACAATCGAAAATACAAAAATGTCATTCAGCAATCCAGGCAAGTCATTGGGTCTACACATGATAATCCATAAAATACTAACAACCATACATGAAAAGCATAGTGCAAGTCACACCTGAGATTTGTGACCGCACGAAGGCTTTATAATCAAGTTCTCATACCTCAAAAGCATCCTAGCACTCCTCTGTACCTTGCTACATTTGTATATTTTATGACTGAGTCTTTTAAGTCACATATATTAATCACGATACCACGCTAACCATCAAAAGTCAATGACCACCCGGGCAACCGTGGTTCGACTTATAAAACTGTGTAGGGTTTATGTGACCCATCCATGTAATTTTTTAGCTAGAGTAACTTCATGCTAAATTTGTATACATTTTTTTATCCATAAAATGTATTTTGTGTGTTTGTTTATCCCTAACCTTGCCTCTCTTTTTATAGGGTGAACCGACAATATTCTCCGTTCATCGAACAGTTTGACTCTTCCATACTGCCTTGAATGTACCTTATCCAGGTCTTAAAACAAAAGAAAGAATATTTGAAACTTCCTCCAATATTTTTAACAATAAATACTAAATGCAGCTTGATTGAGTAATATGTGCATACACAGTCTTATTTTCTTTTCTTATGATTGCATTTTCAGTGGTGTATAAATACAAAAATATACCTGCATAAAACCTTGAGGAACTGGTCCTTTATTTGTTCTAATATGATAAGCATCCAAACCTTAATTGTGTTCCTGTATTTGAGGGTTAGTGAATTTTCGTTTTTTAGAATAAACATTTATTTCATCATGTTACATTTTATTTTACTCCAGAGCACATGAGTATGTAGAAGTAAAAGTCGATATAACCGTGGCAAGAAATGGCGATAACTACTGCTAACCTATGTTAGCACTAGTTTTTTTATCGCCTTCAATCCATGCAAGTTATCGCCCTGTTCACGATGTATTACCAACGTGTTGCTGACAGGCGATAGCTTCACGGAAAACTGCCGCTATCATTAGCGTGATGGCGTTAATGAAACCGGCGATAGCGGCGGAATCCAGCGAGAGAAAAAGGTACGCTAAGCAGCAAGTGTAGACTTAGCCTATCAGTCCACCTCCAACATAAAAGATGTCAAAAAAAAGTTTAAATGCAGATCTGAGCAGCCAGGGCCAAGTGCCGCACACATCAACAACCCTCTATATCAACCCAACATCCCGGATCAACAGGATGAGAGTCTGGATACCTCACTGGACCTGCGTCTGGTTCATGGATCCCTCGCTGGACCTGCATCTGGTACTGGGATCCCTCGCTGGACTTGCATCTGGATCCTAGATCCCATGCTGGACCTGCATCTGGTTCCTGGATACCTCACTGGACCTGTAACTGATTCCTGGATCCCTTGCTGGACCTGCTTCTGGTTCCTGGATCCCTTGCTGAACCTGCATCTTGTTTCTGGATCCCTCGCTGGACCTGCGTCTGTAGCCTGGAGTGGGATGTGGAATAGCTAGGGAGTAGAGGAGCCATGGCGGGAGTCATTGATGTGCGACAATCGCCCGTACCTGGTGGTGAAGTCGGCAGGTCGCATGGAAACATGTAGGTGATTTACGTGGTATCGGAGAGGAAGGTTGTCAGTCTGACCCTTTGGCCTCTTCCCGGGAGGGAAGATTGGATCCAGTCGAGGGTTGTTCCTTGTATGCTGGCGTCGTGTAGTCTGGCACCTAGTGTGCGATGGGAGAAGGTGTTGATGACCACTGAAAGGTCGAATATGAGAAGGGCTGTGGAGTGGCCTTGGTCCAGGAGGTTGCAGATGTCATCTGTGGTGGCGAGTAGGGCAATCTCAGTGCTGTGCTTTAGACTGGTTCACAGTAAGAGTAGATGTATATTTCTGCGATCTCCTTGTACGGTTGAAGGTTGTCTTTTCTGAGAGGGTTAGCTTGAAGTAGTGCATTGTTGCCTTCTTCTAGCAAAGTTTTTCTTTACAATCTATTTAACTATTGCAAACAACTACAAGTTCATAACCTTTTTCTAGGCCAATGTCCATCTGCTCACTAAGGATGTGTGAAGTATCTTAGTTTATCACTTTTAAACTTTGGACCTCATTTATGAGAAGTGACGCATTGCTACCTGAAAGCAGCGATGCGTCACTTCTCAGTGCGCCCTCCTTGCGAAATGAAAGATGTGTCATATTTACTGTATGACGCATCATGTCGCAAGGAGATACAGATAGGTCAGCATTTCTGACGTATCCGTATTGCGCAAGAGTGACGCATTGCTGGAGTGTGTCACAAAAGTGACGCAACTGCAGCAATGTGTCATTTCACATTGGGCTAGCCCCATGTGAAAGGGCCTGCATCAGTCTTACGCCTGCTGTGAGGCAGGCATAAGATATTGACGCATTTGTGTCCTAGAAGTGGTGCAGTGAAATATTATAGATTTCACTGCGTCACTTCTACGACCCCTTCTTGCGCCGGAACGCCCCACCTGCATACATTATACCTGGCGCAGGTATAATGTGGGGCAGGGGTTTACAAAGTGACGCATCAACCTAGATGCATCACTTTGTAAAAATGGTGCAACAAGGCACGTTGTTAACGCTTCTGGTGCGTCACAAAAAGTGACACACCAGTGGCATAAAAGTGACACACAGCCTCATAAATGCCCTTTGTATTTTTGTCATAAATACTAAACAAAAATAGCTAGAGATCCCATAGGTATATGGGCTGAGCTTTTGCCTAGAAGTCAGAATTTTCACAATGCATGTGTTGTTGAACTTGAATTACTGGTTGGTGGGGGTGAAACCCTTCTCAAATAGCAACCACAATTCTTCCCAGAGCAAAGTCACAAGCAAACCCTAAATTAACCTGTGATCGAACCTCAGATGCCTTGGCACGGAGCAGTCAGGCTTAAGTCAGGGGCAATGTGCAACACTTCAAACAATAACACAGTGAAAACACACCACAAAGGACCCCACACCAGCTTACAACAATAGAGTAAGTTATAATTAATGAATAAGACCAAACTTACCAAAAATTCAAATCAATTGAAACAGATCTATTTATTTCTAAAGAATTTAGCAAAAATAGCACAAGAAAAGCACAAGAAAACAACTGTGGATATCTTGTCACGCTGTACTGAGACAAAGTCACAAGTTCAGGCTAACCGGGATGGAGTGCAGGCCGGTTACTGGGACCCAGATAGGCCAGCTAAAAAGAGTATTTTAAATCTTGGTTTCTGGAGCATTGTGAGGATTTGCGTTGAAGTTGCGCCACACAGATGAAGCGTTGCATTGGTTTCGAGATGCAGTGAGATTGCGATACATGGTCCTACACTGTCATTGAAGATCCTGTCAACGAGGGCTTGCAATGCAAAGTCGGACGTTAAGTATGGTCATGCAGTTGTAGTTACAATGTGGTAATGGATATTGATCTGGGTGCTTGAGGTGGCACCGATCCATACAGGAGCTGTGATGCATCCATTTTGCTTTGAGTTCCACTATGCAGCAGAGGAGAAACATTAGTTTTCGATGGATTCACAGAGGCTGGCAGAGTGCTTACACACCCTTTCAAGGGGCCAGGAATGGGGTGGTGCCACTTGGCAGTGTGGACTCACAGATGGCAGAGTCCAGGTACTGGGTTCAAGGCCAATTAACACTTGAAGTCACTGTGGGGTCCTGAATTCAACAGATGCAGGTCAAGTCCTTCTCACTTAGGCAGAGGGCGACAGGCAACAGGTCAGCACAGCAGTGCATTAGTTCTTCAATGTAGCAGACCACCATAGAGGCATTTCTTTCAGCAACACAGTAGTCCTTCTTCCTGGCAGACTATTCATAGGTCCAGATGTGAACTGGAGAGTTGATGGCTGAGGCCCATTCTTTACAGCTGGTGCCCTTCATCTGGAAGGTAAGAGATGCTTCTAGAAATTTCTTTTTGAAGTTGCCGGGCATCCTGCCTTCCCTGTCCCAGCTCCAACATAACTACAAGAGGTATGCAGCCCTTTGTGTGGAGGCAGGACACAGCCTATTCAGATGGATTTAGGGCTAGGCCCAGCTGCAACATCCCATCCTTCAAGTGATGACCCATCATGCACACCCAAGCTCTCTATTGTGTGTGGCAGCCTAGGAAGAATACACAAAGTTTAAGTGTCAGCTACACTCAGTCCTGTGACCCAGAGACAAACTACAGGCACTAAATTGTAAGGTGGAAAAATGCCAACTTTCCAAAAGTGGCATTTTCAATACAGTAACTGAAAAACTCACTCCACCATGAGTTAGGATTTTTTAATACAACTCAAACGATACCATACATGAACCAGTTACCTGCTCCCATTTGGAAATGACAGCGTATTAAAAGTAATAAGGTAACTTCAGTGTTATCCTACGGCCTTGCCGTAGTGAAACATTAATGTAAGAGTTGTTTACTACCAGGACATATAAAACTTAAAAGTGCATGTCCTACTTAAGAAAAACACTGCACCCTGCCCTCTGAGATGTCCAGTGCCTACCCTAGGGGTGAATTATATGTAGTGAAACAAAAGGTTTTGGGCCTGTCAAAATTTTAATTTTGCCAGGTCAAAGAGGTCATTTAAAATCTGCACACACAGGCTGCAATGGCAGGCCTGAGGCCTGTTTAAAATGCTATTTAAGTGGTTGACACAATAAGCGCTGCAGATTTCCTAGCAGCATTCAATTTACAGGCCCTGAGTACATGCAGTACCACTTTACTAGGGACTTATAAGGAACATAAATATGCCAATTGGATAAAAGCCAGTATGATCATGTTTTATTGAAGGAGCACAAGCACTTTAGAAGTGATCATCAGAGATAAAGTGCACAGAGTCCTATGGCCAGAAAAAACAAGATCAGCAAAAAAGGAGGAGGAAGGCGGACCATTTGGGGATAAAACAACCCCAAAGTCGATAGGACTAACATTTGTGCAGGAGTGTGATAGTTTGATATATCTACTCCTTGTGTGCTTTAAGGGAACACGTGTACAACATGCTATCAAATTAACAGTGCAAAACAGGTTCACAGTACTTTTAGTGCTTCAGGAAGCAAGTGTTACTTTCATTTTATGAGTTTTGTTTGACATGAGTCAGTCAGGAAGAGAATGTCTGCAAAATTACCCCCTATCTTTGAATTCCTTGTGAGTTATTCCAATTATGTATGGTTTAATCTGTTCCTAATGCTGGCATTAGGCCCAGGCACATAAGCTAGGTAGCATTTTTATCAAGTAAGGGAAAGATAGGTGGTAAGAATTATCTGGATCCCTGAAGAATCCAGAAGTTAACATCACAGAAATGAGAGGATAATGCAGGACTTTAGGTGAAGTGTGAAGTTTGCAGTGCATTGTTAGTAAGAAAATGTCATGGGAGGCACACACCCCTGGCCTCCTCGGATGTCTATTGTTCAGACATATCTAGGATAGGATGGTTTACCTTGATATCAGCTGGTGTGGGGCCAAATCCCAAAGCTGTCTCCATTGC
Organism: Lissotriton vulgaris; assembly: GCF_964263255.1. Classification (NCBI taxonomy): domain Eukaryota; kingdom Metazoa; phylum Chordata; class Amphibia; order Caudata; family Salamandridae; genus Lissotriton; species Lissotriton vulgaris. The sequence goes on from NW_028245378.1 coordinate 111,132, forward strand.
CAATTCAGGTAATTTTTTTGACAGGAAATGTTGATGTTTCCACATTGAAGTTTAGGCTTTATTCTGTAATGGGAGATAGGCCCACCCACACAATTGAGGTAGCATTGTTATCAGTAAATGTGTGAGAACACTGGGTGTTAGGAAATTGGTGGATCCTTAAAGATTCTATGTCAGAAAAACTTGTGAGATCCTTGCAAATGGCCCCACTCTGGACTTCCCCTGGTTCCAAGTTTTTAGAAATGTCTGATTTTTATTGGTTCCTCTGGATGGCAGGGGAGACCAGGCCCAAAATCCACAGCTACCCACATTGTAAGAAAGGATTGAGATTGGGTGAAAAATGTGATCTGTTTATTTTGCATTTTGGACCCTTTTCATATCAGTGATACTTGGCCCACCCACATAACTGGAGTACCATTTTTTATCAGGAAACGTGTTACGGTGTGAGAACTTTGTAGATCCTTGCAAGTTCCAGAACTTCCCCTCTGAAAAATGCGAGAAACTATTGTGTTTGTTGTCAAAGTTTGAGGTTTGCACTGGCTTATGGGTAGGAAAGCATGTATGAAACGTGCAAGTGACCTCAACGTGCAGATCGTCCTGCTGGCAGGACTGGGGGTGGCGTAGCCCTCCTTACCCGGTCCGACCTTCCGTTCCAACTTTTATCTTTGCCAGATATTGCCACTACTGAGTACCTTGCTATTCGAACAACATCCATCACTCCCCCCCTTACTTGCGTTCTTACCTACCGCCCTCCCCAGTCACCCCTACTCTTCCTTCCTGAATTTCAGGATGTGTTGGCTACACTTAGGGACAATAATTCTTCCATTCTAGTACTCTGAGACTTTAACTTTTGGCCTTCAGATTCGGCGGAATGTCAGTCCTCTAGAGAGTTTTCAGACACACTTCACTCCCTCAATTTTGTGTCACACGTACATTCCCCCACTCACGTCAAAAGACACATCCTGGATCAGATTTGGTCCTTGAACTGTCCGGTAGACTCCCTGTCCATTTCGCCCTGCACCTGGTCAGATCACCATTTGATCTCATTTACCCTTACCATTAATTCTACCGCCAGGCCTCCGCTCCCCAAGAACGTTTGGGCCCGCTCATGGAGCCGAGTGAACCCGGACAATTTATCCTCCTTGCTAGCTGCTTCCTGCCCTAGCCTACACGGCCTATCTACCCTCTCCCAGGCCGACGCCATCAAACACTGGCTTTCCTCTGGTTGTGACCCTATTGCCCCGCTGAAGCGAGTGTCATCTCGGCGGGAGAAGGATGCCAACTTATGGTTCAATGAGGATCTTAAGACCACCAAGCTAGCGGTACGCCGAGCTGAGCGTGCCTGGAGAGGAACTATTGCCCTGCCCTTAGATCTGAGTGCACCACTCTTCTGTCTCAATATAAGAAGGCTATTTTGGCCGCAAAAACGGCCTATTTCTCTTCGAAGATTCTCGCAGCTGAGAACCAGCCGAGGGAAATCTTCTCGATTGTACATAACTTGGCATTCTCCTACAGAACATCTCTTAAGCCCTCCCCTTCCCAGGATCTTTGTCATTCTTTAAATAACTTTTTTCTAGATAAGATCACCATCATTAAAGCTAACATTCCCCCACCTTCCCCGACTTTTGTTGACCCTCAGTGTCCTCCATCCAGGGGACAGCTTGACGCTTTCCCTCTTCTTACTAAGGAATCCCTGCTCTCTATAATTCCCGTTGTTATATCCGGTTCTCCGCTGGACACCTGCCCTGCTCACATTCTTCGTCACATCTATTCAGTTTGTCCTGACCCCCCCTCCATTTCCTCAATAGTTCTCTTTCCCTGGGGGTTGTAACCAATCTACTGAAAACAGCTGTTATCGTTCCCATCTTAAAAAAGCCTGGCGCGGACCCTTCGGTCCCGCCAATTATCGCCCCATCTCTCTCCTGCCATTTTTGGCTAAAGTGCTGGAGCACCATGTCACCAGGTCCTTAAGCACTTTTGTGGAGGAGTATGGGGTCTTGGCTCCCCGCCAAGCTGGCTTCCGCCCGCACACTGTACAGAGTCCGTAGTACTCTCGGTCCTTGACAACCTCAGGGAGGGTATGGATACCAATCAAGCCCAGGCTCTGGTCCTCCTCGATCTCTCAGCCGCCTTTGACACGGTCGACCACACCATCTTGCTTTCCCGTGTCAGGGTGGCGGGGATTGGGGGCACTGCCCTGGTGTGGTTATCCTCCTTCCTGAGGGACCGCACCCAGGCTGTTCGCCTGGGTGATTTCTCTGCGGACTTCCGGAAAGTTCAGTGCGGGGTCCCCCAAGGTTCCTCCCTCTCACCCCTTTTGTTTAACCTCTACATCGCCCCTCTTATTTTTTCTTTGCAGCAAATGGAGGTCAACGTATACAATTACGCGGATGACCTCCAACTTGTTCTCAATCTGTCTTCTTCCTTTGCTTCCAATCCAATCCAATCCAAAAAATCTTTATTTCGGCCATTAAGACCATAAAAGATACATAAAAAGAACATACAACATTTTTAAAATCAACATTTGAGTGCATATAGATACAAGTGGAAACGAATTTTAGGAATTAGAATTAGATAAAATAAGATGATAAAAAGAAGAGACATCACAGTCATATCAGTAGAAGTAAAATAGACATTGGTTTAAAAAACTTTACTGACAGGAGCTAAAAAGTTGTTTTGAGACAATGGCCGGAACTATCATCCTATGTTGATTTAGCCTTAATCAACTTGGCCCTAATACGCCACATGGCGAACAAATATTTTGATACTGCAAAAACAATGTGTGGGGAGGAATCAGATTTCAATATTCTGTAAGCTATTAAACAGTTTCCTATTGCCATGTTTCTGCATAAAGGCACCAGCCAATACTTCCTTGGGGACCTATAGGTGGGACAAAAAAACAAAACATGGATTTCCTCCTCATCACAGGAGTTGCAGGCAGGGCATAGTTTGTCCCCTTCATTGGTCCATTTGCTCGTAAAGGTTTTAAGGGGTAGGGTTCCGAACCGCCACTGTATAAAAAGCTTCCTTGCTGTGAGCGGGTAAATAAAATCCCAAAAAGTTTCAAACTTGTAGGAATTTTTGAATTGGATAAAACAGTGGGTTAAGGTGCCAATGCTAGATGCAGTTATTTGGGATACAAGATTTTGTTCCTTGTAGGCTTTCACTAGTCTTTTCCGAGGGACCTTATTACAACCAATTTCGGGAGCCAACCACAGTTCATTAAAGCCCAGCCGGAACAGTTCTTTTTTAACAAAAGTTAGCCAGGGGATCTTGTCGTTGTGGTTTAAGTTCATAACATGCGCAAGATCTCGCCTGTAGTGGCTAAGCTCCTTGGTTGACCAAAGTCTATGCCAGAATCTTATAGGATTAAGTTCAACATCCTCCCTGATAGACGATAAGCCCAAGTCAAAACGTAGAGGAAGCAAGGGAGTTGCAACTGGGAGGGCCAGAAGACGCCTCATGAAATTATTCTCAACACGTACCAACTCATTTACAGCTTGGTGTCCCCAGAGTTCGCTGCCGTATAGTGCAGCAGATTTCGCTTGTAATTTGTACATCTCAACTGCAGGAGCTATAGGTTTGTATGTTGAGGTATTTGTAACCTTCAAGATAGCCCCGGACAGTTGAGAGAGCCTTATTCGCGAACTTGCAATCTGTGGACACCATGAAAGATTTTCTTGGAGGGTTACACCCAGGTACTGAAAAGTTTTGACCCTCTCTAGGACCGTAGAATTTAGGGCTGGGTTGGGTCTAGTTGTGGTGGAGGGGTTAAAGATCATATACTTGGTCTTCCCGGCGTTGATCTCGAGGCCATACTGCCTGCAAAAGAGATCAAAGCCATCCAGTATTCTCTGAATTCCCATGGGCGAATTGGAAAGCAGGAGGGTGTCATCGGCAAACATAATTGCCGGTACCCTCCTGCCTGCCAGGACAGGTGCGTCGTTGTCCCCCACATTGGCTAAATGCGAGATGACACTATTCACATAAAGACAAAAAAGGGTGGGGGCAAGGACGCACCCCTGCCTAACCCCCCGAGAAACAGGGAACCTTTGTGTCAAAACACCACCCCGCCCACAGCGCACCTGGGCGAAATTACCCTGGTGGAGTCTTATAATTGCCTGGAGTAAATTAGTAGGTACTCCCATCTCCCTCAAGACCTCCCAGAGTTTTTTCCGTGGTACAAGGTCGAACGCTGACCTCAGGTCTACGAACACCATGTACAATCTCCCGCCCTCGATGGTCACCGTTTTCCAATAGAGGAGAACAAGGCGGAAGATTTGATCCATGGTGGATGTATTTTTCCTGAAGCCAGCCTGGAGAGGGCTTAAAATTTCATTTTCCTCCATCCAGTCCATGAGTTGGTCCAATAAGAGTTGCGAATAAATCTTCTGGGGGACATCTATCAGGCTGATCGGCCGGTAGTTGGATGGGAGCAGAGGACACCCCTTCTTAAAGATTGGGACTATCTCTGCCCCCAGCCAAGTGCAGGGGATCGCCATTCCAGATGCTATTGAATTAAAAAGAATGAGAAGGTAGGGTGCCCAAATCTCTGAATGGGACCTGAAAAGGTCACCTGGTAGTTTATCAAGGCCAGGGGCCTTGCCCATCGCTAGGCCATCTATTGCACTAACCACTTCCCCTAACGTAAACTCCAGGGTATCTCCAGGGAGGGAGAGAAGTGTTGCAATAGCGGCATCAGTGTTTTCTGATTCGTCTGCATAAAGCTTCCCAAAATGGTCTTCCCATATATGTGCAGCTATATTGGGTTCAACTGCAGCTTTGGGTTCCCCTGAGCCGGTAGAGACTATGGACCAAAACCTTCTAGTATCCCTAGCCAATAGTGCTGCCGAAAGATCGTGCCATCTATCCCAATCCCAGTCTGACCTCGCACGAGCCATAATGACCTTGTACAGTTGTCGCAAAGCGGTCACCCTGGTACGAGGGGCGCCCTCTTTGACTGCAGCAATAAGATCAGATTTGGCCTTTCTGCAGTCAGAGTTGTACCAAGTGGAGGTTCTGGTTTTGTGCTTGGGTTTAGGTACCTCTGGATAGAGGACCTCTCCCAAAGCTCCCACTATATCTTCATGTATAGAGGGTAAGGTTTTAAATAGATCCTGAGCACTGGAGCGACTAATTACTTCATCCAAAGCCTCAAATCTAGGGAGGACAAGGTTGTAAATGTTCCCGATGTTTTCTTCCGACTTGGAGAATTTCTGCCATCTCACCCTACGCCTATTTGAGGTTAATACCAAATTTTCCCGTTCATCTCCTTCCTCCAGGGAGGAGAGTCCGGTAGGCTCAGGGAGATAGGCCAGGGAAAGTGAAAGGGCATTATGGTCACTGTCAGTATGGGGGATTATATTAAAATCCACTACCTTTGGCCACAGACTGGTATCAACGAAAATGTAGTCCAGTCTTGACTCATGGTTTGGTCTATTAAATGTGCATTTTGAGGGGGTGTCTGAGGGTGTACGACCATTGCAAGCTCTCAACGCATAGTTGAGAGTTAGTGACATAATTTGAACCGCAAGTGGAGACCAGGATCTAGGATGGGGGGATTGACACACTGGTATACCCCAGTAATCATCTTCTGCCAAGAGGGCTCCTTCCCTCAAGCCCTCTAGGGGTTCAAAGTGACAATTAAGATCACCACCCATAACCACCTTATAATCTGATGGCAGCTGACTCAAAAAAGACGCAAGGTCTTCAAGTGTAGTGGACTCCGCCGTTGGTCCTACTGGGCGGAAGTAAACATTTATTATTGCCAACTTCGGGGCACCCGTCCAGATTAATAAAACACACTGGATATCTTGGGAGAGCGTGGCTATACTTTCCACTGTGCATCCAATGTGAGATGCTATCCATACAGCCAGACCACCTGAGGGCCTCCCCCTTCCATTCCAAGTAGCAGGAATTTCAAATACAGCATAGCCAGTCTTGAGAACTGGTTCCCTCGCCCATGTCTCTTGAAAAAGGCAAATCTCATTATTAGATATCAGGGAATCCCATTCTTCAGTTTGTATTTTATTAAAAATACCTGCGACATTCCATGAGAGTACCCTCAGGGTTCTGGACTTAGTATGGAATGTAGGGCCCTGGCCCTCAGAGGTATCTCCATCCCTACATACATGAGAGGTGGAGATCCGTGGAGGGGGAGAAAACTGTGATTGCTTCCGGCTAAAGGGATTTGGGTTATGCCATAGACATCGCCATGCAATTGTCGGGGAGAGTTAAAAGCTTGAGCAACAGATTTACCATTTTGTTCACTTGAGGCCCCCTCTGCAGAAGAATGACCAGGAGAGCACCCCTCAAGTCAGTCACAAGATTCCAAGCCGGAGAATGCTTCAAATCTGTTGCTAACTTCCAAAGGTGTGAAAGGAAGCAAGTGTTCCATCCCCCCCGATTGGAAGGGAAGGTCCAAACTCCTATAATTGGAACCATAGCCCCTCTGAGGGACAAGTTCCCACCTATGAGCATTCTTTAGAACCAAGGGGTCAGGGTGCAAAGGAAGATAGTGGTTAGTTTGTTTTGGACCATTGATACCTGTCAGGGCCATAGAGGGCCATGGACATGACAGGGGGGCCACTAGAGCTGTAGGGTAAAAATAAGTGAGGTCACACGGCATGATGGATTTGCCTAGGTTCCCTGGCATCCAGCTCAGAATATGCCTGACAGCTTCAGGGTCCCTGAAGTTGATCACAATCAGGTCACCTTCTATATCTTTCGCCCGCCCCCCAACCAGGAGAGTCGGAGCACATGCACTATTTCCCCATTTACATTCTCCGGGAGTGGTCTGTTCTGAGACAGCCAATACATGGTTTTATTTTTGAGTTGTTGTGGGCCTTCTCGCTTATCAGGGTCAAGGGTGGGAACACCCGTAAGCACCACTACATAAGGTAGTGATTCCGGTGGAAGTTCAACCTGGGGGATTCTACGTTTTTGTACTATACTGTGGGGTTCCCTCTCTTCAACCGGCTGAATGGGTCTGGGGAACATACTATTTCCACCCTTGGGAACAGCACCATTCGAGTGCATGACAGGTCTAGAGTCATTTTTAGAAGTTGAAGTACCCAAAAGATTGTTTGCCACTATTTTGGTAGGGGGATTGGACATGGGGAGAGAGGCCGTTGTAGTGGTGGTAGAAGTTGTATGAGCCGCCTTGGCTGGGTTGGTAGAAGTTGGGTGGGCCTTCTTGGGTACAGAAGGTTTTAAACTATTTGATGAGCTGGCTGAAGTTGTCACTATACTAGATATGGGAGCAGCCATCTGGTTATCCAGTTTATTGAGAATAGTCTGCTCCAGATTCCCTAACCGTTCTTCAATGGCCCGTAATCGATCTATAATTGGGGAAGTGAGCGTCCTGAGCATTTGCCCAAGATACTCCAAAGTGGGGGCAAGCGGAAGAATCTCCTCAGAATTTGCATTTGGAGGGGTTGTAACTACTGTGGGAGATGGTGTGTCTTGTATAGTCACTGTGGGGATATCGGGTCTTATGCCCTCAGTTGATTTAGAAATAGAGGCTACCCCCCCCTTTACCCTTGCCAAATTCGGTATGACTAGTTTTACCTTTTTGGATGGGGCCCCCCTTCCTCATTCTCTTTTTGGGCGGAGGACCATGATTAATCTGGGCCTCAACCTTCCTCTGCAGATTTTTGGGGTTGATTTTTCCAATTGGGTTATGGGCTGGCAGGGGTTTTGGGGCTACATCAGAGTTACAGGATGGTGAGGGGGCAGGAGGACTGAAGGGATCCACAAGGGAAAGTGGCACAGGAGAAATATCTCTTAAGAGTTCTGGGACACCTTGCGATGCAAAGGGGTCCTCAGTAATCAGCTCTGTGCTAGGTAATCGAATGAGCGGAGATGTACCCAAGATGGATCTAGTCTTATGACCCTCGATGGATCGACGACGCTCCTTCCTTTTCTCCTCGAGAGCTTCTTCTCTTTCGATCTCTGAGATGGATTTCTTAAAGTAATTGTCCAATGTACCCTTGTTAGATTGTGCCCCCGCTTTCCCAGGTGAGGCCATGTCCATTGTGACAACAATAGACAACTGTGGGACGTAACCAAGAGCAACCGTCGTAATAGTTGCCCAGCCAGCAAGGTTAGAGGGACTTAACAGCCACAAAACAGTCACATCAAGTGCGCGTGCAACACATTGGGACAATATACATAGAAAACTCAAGTCCAGGGCACACACCTCAAAGTCTAGGGGACAGGGCCCAGCCCAGCCTCACCAGCCACCTAACGGCCACACAACGGCCCGCTCTTTGCCCGGTCTTCGCCCCGGCCTTTGCCCCGCGCGCGTCCCGCGTGCGCGTGGCTGTGGCAGATTATCAGGGGGAGTGACAGGAGGGGGCGGGAAGAGGACCAGCTGCGGCCGATCAGCGCCGCTCAGCAGGCTGGTCCTCGCAGTCCCGCCTCGGAGCTTGTGTGTTACAAGGTGGTTGCAGTGGACACGTTGGTGCTCCTATGCACAGCAGGGAACCAAAAGACCAGGACCCTGGCAAAGTCTTGAGCCTTCGAGCGGCTCCCGCGGAGCGGGGGCCGCGAGGCGCTGAGTTTGCAGGCGGAAAAGAACAGGCAACCGGGAAAGCACTTCCAAACACAGCCAAAGGACGAACCCAAGCAGCACAGTCTCCGTGAGGTTTTAAGCAGATGGAGGGGGCGGGAAGAGGACCAGCTGCGGCCGATCAGCGCCGCTCAGCAGGCTGGTCCTCGCAGTCCCGCCTCGGAGCTTGTGTGTTACAAGGTGGTTGCAGTGGACACGTTGGTGCTCCTATGCACAGCAGGGAACCAAAAGACCAGGACCCTGGCAAAGTCTTGAGCCTTCGAGCGGCTCCCGCGGAGCGGGGGCCGCGAGGCGCTGAGTTTGCAGGCGGAAAAGAACAGGCAACTGGGAAAGCACTTCCAAACACAGCCAAAGGCTTCCATTTCTAACTTTCAGTCCATTATGATTTTTATCCGGGACTGGATGAACTACAACCACCTGAAACTTAACCCAGATAAGACCGAGCTGGTTTTGACAGGTGGTTGTTCCAGTCCCTGGTCCCCACTGTTTTGGCTCCCCTCCTTAGGTTCTCCCCCGGTCCCTTCTGCCTCGGTTAAAACCCTGGGTATTAAACTCAACTCCCAGCTTACCCTTCACTCCCAGGTGAGCTCCGTGGTGTCCTCTTCCTTTTTGTCCCTACGCACCATCTGCAAGGTATCCCGATTTTTTTCTTTCGATGCCTTGAAATTGATCATCTTGGCGATGGTAATTTCCCACCTTGATTATGGCAACGCCTTATACACAGGTATACCTGCATATAGTTTAAGGCGTTTGCAATTGATCCAGAACCAGGCGGCACGGTGGTGTTTAATCTTCCTAAATTCCATCACGTAACACCCCTCCTCAAATCCCTGCACTGGCTCCCCGTCCGCGAACGCGTCCAGTTCAAGCTTGCTTCTATCATCTTTCAAGCTCGGCTGGGCGCGGCCCTGGCCTTTATCTCATCGGAGCTCGTTCCCTATGTTCCAACCAGGGAGCTACGCTCATCCACACAATCCCTACTATCAGTTCCCTGCTTCAGGACGAAAAAATGGGGAGGATCGAAGTTTGCGACCCTTGCCCCAGTCCTGTGGAATTCCTTGCCTTTAGAGCTCAGATCCATAACTGTCTACCCCCAGTTTCGAAAAAAACTCAAAGCTCACTTAATTGCTAAAATCTTTTAAATAATTTTTTAGCTGCCTCTGTTCCCTTTTCCTTTTCTTTCCCGCGGTTCCCGTTCTAGGGACCTGCCTGCTGCAGCGCCATGAAACCGCTGGTGAAAGTGCGCTATACAAATATTTTAAACTCAAACTCAAACTCAAACCTGAACTCCACTGTGTTTGGTAAGTTTCCTTTGATGGCGGGTGGTCCGACTATCAAATTCTACAGCTATCCACATTGCAAGAAAAGTGTTGGTTGTGATTAGATCTGTCTCTGTTGTGTTTTAGACTCTTTCTTATCCCTAGCAGTAGATCCATCCACACAAGTAGAGTGCCATTGTTATCGGAAGACTTGAGGGGAACTCAAGGTGATAGAACATTAGTGGAACCACACAATTTCTAGAACTTTCCTTCCCAGAAATATGAGAAAAATGTCAGATTTGCAATGGTAAGAAAACCTTGTGAGACATGCAAATGTGAGCGGATCCTGGATTCCCCTGCAGTGTCTGGCTTTCATGTATGCTTGAGGTTCCTTTAGTGGCAGGTAAACAAGGGCCCAAAATCCACAGCTTCACACATTGCAAAAAAAATGTTGATTTTACTGGGTGAAATATGATGGCACAATGTTACTTTTGGAGCATTTTGTGGGAGGGTGGGCCTAACTCATGTAATTTTTGGGTAGCATAGTTCCACAAACTAACCAAATAATAACATGTCATTATATATAATTACACAAAATGCATACTGCACTAAAAAAATTACCTGAACAGTCTGTTCAGATAAAAATTCAACTAAAAAAATTAACTTCCGGTTGATTTCTTGCTCCTAGCATATGGATTTGCAGTTTTTCATTTAAAAATGACCTGAACGGTCCGCTCAGGTAAAAAAAATCTATCTGAAATGTTTGTTGACCACCCAAATTAAAGAACTGACAATCACCTCCAAAACACTGCAGTTTGCATTTACATTTGTAACTTTGCCCTCGGAAATTACCTGAAGGGTCTGCTTGTGTAAAAAATCTACCTGAATAACTCATGTAGTTATGGGTTCAAGCAAACAAAGCAGGCATGTTGCAGCTGGGCAATTCTCTGGAGAGCAAGGCAGTCCTCTGGCAGCAGCATGGCAATCCTCTGGGGAACATGGCCGGCCTCAGGCATTAGTGTAGTCATTTGGGAGTCCAGGAACTCCTTCTGAAAAATTCCATAGGTGCAGGATTGTTCTGGATAGTGACTACGGAGGTACAATATTTATAGTAGGTGCCAGCCTTTAAAATGGGGAAATCTTCTAGGCTACCCCCACATCTAGTTGTGGAAAGTTCTTCTCTTCCCCTGTCAAGGTGTTAAGTGTCTAGGGTGACAAAGACTACTGTCATGTTCCTTTGTGTGTGGGCTGGCACCAGCCCTTTGAAATGTAAGATGACCCATCCTGCCTCCACCTAATTCCCCTTTGTTTCCCTGTTTGGGAGGAATACTCAAAGCTCAACAGCTAGGCTACTCATAGTCATATGACCCAGGACACTGGCAGCAGGCAGAAAGGGTTTGGGCCAAAAAATGTAAATATTCTAAATGTCCTAAACAATATAGGGTTCTGCCCACAATCAGTAAGACTAGGCCATATGTAATCTCTAAACAACAATCAATGCCAATACGGAAACTCATTCAGTCTATTATTCAAACTTGATGACCACACAACTCAGTTGCTAAGATCATTGCATGATTTCTTTCAAAATTAAAAATATATATATTTCTTCTATTTTCACAAAACTATTTTTTCAAAAAAATATGTTTGATGGGTCGAATATTTTGCCATTCCAATAAATACCCAAATATTTTCACCACAGGGACACACCACTTAAAATATATACAGCATTGAACAAAACACAAATGACTATACACAATAAATATAAAGCATCGTAATACAAGACACATCTTAGCTCTTGTTGTGTGTTTTCTTAGCTCTGGTGCTGTGCACAGAACCAGAGCTCAGATGGATCTTGTATTAGGATGATTTATATGTAATGTGTATAGTCATTTGTGTTTTGTTCAATGTTGTATATATTTTAAGGGTTATGTCGGAAATAAATCATGCAATGATTATACCAACTGAGGTGTGTGGTAATCAAGTTTGAATGATATACTGAAGGAGTATCAGTATTGGCATTTGATTGTTGTTTATAGAATGTTCTAAAAGTGAAATTTTCAGAATGGTAACTTAAAATCTGACGTTACCATTAAAGAGGATTTAAAATCACAATTTGTGTGAGAAAAAACTTTATAGTTCTTCCCGCTCAGAATCAAAAGTTAGCACTTGTTAAATGTAATAAAGTAACCAAATGCTTTCCAATGGGAGAGATAGGTGTAAGTAGTGAAAAATTTAAATTTTGTGGGTTTTTACTACCAGGACATGCAAAACTTATAACCACACATTCTGCATTTTTTAATACAATGCACTCAGCCCTGCGGGATTTTAGGGCCTACATTACGGTAGACTTATATCTATTAAAAAGGAATTTATAGGCCTGGCAAAAGGTTTATTCTGACAGATCGAATTGGCAGTTTTAAAACTGCACTACTGGCTGCAGTGGCAGGCCTGAGACATGTTGTAAAGTGCTACTTAAGAGGGTGGCACCATGAGTGCAGCTAGCCAACTAGTATCATTTAATTTACAGGCCCTTGGTACATGCAGTACCATATCATAGAGACTTGTAAGCAAATTAAATATGCCAATCAAATGTAAGCAAATTGTACCATGTTTCATGGAGACACAGTACATGCACTTTAGCACAGGTTAGCAGTGGTAAGGTACACATAGGGGCATATTATCAAGGGAGTTTATCTCCGCTTTTTTGGCTTTAAAAGCCAAGAAAGCGGAGATAAAATTATCTCCCTATTACCTAGCTGTCGCTAACACCAGTTAGCGACAGCTAGTAGGAGATAGCGACCATCTTGGGCCCCACTTTGCATGTCAGTGATATTTATCACTAATGACATGCAAAGTGGGCGTGCCAAGATGTTAGCGACTGAAAACAGTCGCTAACATCGCTATCTCCTATTACCAACTTGTGGAGATATTCGCGCTAAGCGCGAATATCACTAAAAGCTAACACCTGCCCTGAGCAGTTCTTAGCCATGTTATCCAATGGGAGGTGGATAACATGGCTAAGAGCATTAGCTCGGTAATGCATGAATATCGCTGACTTTTCAGCGATATTCATGTATTGCGGCGATTTTTATCGCATTTGCGATAAACCTTGGTAATACCAAGGTTTATTTGCGGTAAAAATCGCCGCAGCTCAGCAGTAAAATTTTGTCTCTAACCAAGCAATAGCGATAATTATCGCTATTGCTTGGTAATATGCCCCATAGGCCTCATGTCAACAAAAAAAAAAAAAAAAAAATAGGAGGGGTGAAGGCAATAGATTTGGTAGAAAACCACACCAAGGATGTCAGGTCTAATAGCCATGCACACGCTGATCTCATTTAAATGTCAAAATCAGCAGCATGCTTCCAAAGCATGAATGAACTGTGGGAAGGTTTATGGGACAGTATAAGAGGTGAGTTCCAACAAACTCCTTCAAATCTCCTGTGGAAGTTTACTGGCCAGTTTTGGGAATATTACCATCATCCTAAAAGTGAGAGGGTAATTCAAAATATATGCCTCTTTAGGCCTTTTACCATAAGGGAGACTAATATTGGAGCGCCATTTATTGAATTGGTATAGTGCTTTCTAAGATAATAACACATTTTCAATCACTGGGCATTCTGTTGAAACCCTCTCCATGACTACAACAAGTATAAATTAGGGTGCTGTCTCAGTAAAGTTGGCACCTCTTTGAATTTGTATAAAACCACTGAACAACAGCCAGACAAAGGTTTCTTTGAGGTGTAAAGTCATTGACCTTGTGACATTGCAGTGGATCTTTGACTCAAACAATCATAAACCTTTGTCCTGCTTTTTCTTCTTCCATTTCCTTGTAGTGCTGTTTGCAGCAGGGATCCCTAACCTTTTAACTTCTGTGGAAACCACAAATCAGTGCTGGTAATCAGGGGACCCAGACTAAGCAATTTCTATGATTGGAACCTCAAAACAATTCGAATAAATGCAGGTAAGTTGACAATTAAATCATTGAAACAAATTCCGTTGCAACATTTGTTTTATTGATTTAATTGTCCAAGTACTTGCATTCATCTATGTTCCGGTGTTTACTACCCCAAACCCTGCCCCTCCCACGCCCCACATGACTGCTCGGTAGCACTCCCACCAGAAGCTGCTACTGCACTACATGGTCTGTGGGAGGAGGTCAGCTAAGACAAGGCCCATTGCCATCAAAGGGCAACACATTACTAGGGTCTCCACTTTTCCCTACTTGGGGATTTAATTCGACCATCAGAGCAACTGGCTTCCTTGAATCGCCAGCCGCTGTTCTAAATTTACCCAAGCCTGTTGCCCCCTATTTAGATTCTCACTGTCAGTAGGTAACGAGCCAGTTCTACCCCTGCTACAAATATACAAAATGAAGTGCATCCCAGTTTTGACGTATGGAGCAGCAATCTGGGGGTACCGTAAGTCCAAGGGAATCCATCTAGACCGTTTTTCAGGGAACTCCTGTGGGTGAGTCCAAGTAGTCCCTCATTTGCTGCCCATGAGGAATTGTGTTTAAACTTTGTTGAGGACCAGGTTAAGCTGGCTCCATTGTTACTATGGATCTCTGTGTGGGTGAATGAGTGCCTGTGGTTTAACAGGAGTGTGATCGAGGACTGTATGGAATGTGTGTATGGCCAGAAGAGTCTGTGGATACACTAAATAAAATTGGTGGCCCATTGCCTTGATCGCATGGATATCTTTGATAGGCAAAATTCCCTCAAAAAGGGCTACAGCAGGCTCCTAACTGAAGTTTTTCTAAATAGGGCCAAAGTGGAAAGAGAAGCTTGGGCACTGACAAAAAATTCTAACAGATGTTTTTTGCAGCTGAAATCTGTTTGTGGCCCTTAAAACTATCTAATTGCTGTCAAGCATCCGAGGAACAGATCTTTATTTTCTAAATTACGTCTGGGTACTATTCGTACGATGATTTGTTTCCCTCCGGGTCAGTTTGGTTCCCACACCCTTTTGATTTGTTGTTGCGATGATTGTTCCCCCCAGACCTTAATACACAAGGCCCTATTTTGTAAATATAATGAATTTCTCCTCAGATTATACCACTTCTTAAAGAGCGGGGTTTCACTCAATTTCGACCTGCTTTTTTATTCTTACAGGTACTACAGGATGAGGCGGTGACGACGACAGACGCCGGCTATTTAAAAGGCGATTTACATTGGAATAAAATAATATGTGCTTAGTAATATTGATGTACATGATTGGCCGGGGATCTGATCTTAAATGGATTTTAATTAATCATGAATGTTATTATTATTTTTTTTAACTGGTTGAATTATTCTGGCTAATGTTTAATAACGGTTTTTAATGTTTTATTTTCTTCTTTTTTATGTGTGATTTTGTCTTTTCTGATTATCATGTATAATCGAATAAAGATTAGTATCAATAATAATTAACAGTTAATTTAATTCACAAATAGAAAAAAGCCAAACAACACCCTAAACTCTATCCTTTTTTGTTCCTAAAGCATGCTTTGCTTTTATTGGTGCATGCCAATGCATGAGTGAATTGAGAACACCACCATCCATACTAGATTATTTTTGCTGTACTTGCACTGCACCCAAATCAAGTTATGTATGCCAACTTAGGGCTTCATTTATGAGGCCCCTTGTGCTGTCCGAACATCACGTTTTTTGATAATCCATGGCGCAGGAGCCTGCTCCATATAAACGAGGCAACACTAAGCCACTATTTTTGGTTTAATGCTGCCTCGTATATATTGTCCCCTTTAAAGCAGTTTTCTGCGTCAAAGGGGCGTGCAACGGGTGTTGCTGGGGCGTTCCCAGCAACATCCATGGCATTTTGGCACTGCTCCTAATTTACAAGAAATCGTAAATCTGAGGCAGCTCCAACAACTTACGCCTCCCCAGGGGAGGCGTAAGGGAGGCACAACAAGGAGAAATATATTTATTCCTCCTCGCTTTTTTCCTTTTTCTGTCTCTGCTGCATTCTGCAGCACTCATAGAAAAAGGAAAAATCGTCTTGTGATTGTTTTTGTGCAGGAAGGTTCCCCTTCCTACACAATACCAATCATCACCCTCAAAGCAGGCACCTTTGCACAATGGTGCAAGGGGGCCTGCGTTGGCGCATGGCATCCCATTGTGCACCGGCGCTGAGGAAAAGGACAGGAATGTGCCATATCTCATAGAGGCGGCTCATTCCTGCCCTGTTCTTTTACTATAGGGAAGCATAGCAGGAAGGCACACGGCACTGCCCTACAGTAAAACCTCATAAATGAGGCCTTCATTTTTAGCCTCCAATTTCAATTTTTTTCACGTTTATAGTGAATTTTCACATTTTCTATGTTACTTTTTTGCTTTTTATGTATATATATATATATATATACATATATATATATATATATATATATTATTTATTAATTTGATAATAGTATTTAGTGTTTTAACAACAGTTTCAAACCATGAGTAGACATCATGGACTCCAGTTTAAGAAGTCTTGGTTATAGAATGCTTACGAATTAGCATTCTTTCTACTGCTTCCTGATGTCATTATCTCAGATGAACGCATACAACTGCGTAAGTCTAATGATGTCTATTCAATTTACTTTTATGAGACTTAGTCTTTTTCTTTAATCACTTTTAATGATGCTATTTAATCTTCAATTGCTAATGTTCAATTGGATACCAATGAGCATTTTACAACTTTACACAATCTCAGATCCAGTAATGCATGCATGGACAATTTATTGTGAACTGTAATATAATGATTTACAATCTATTTGATAAAGCATTACAGGGCTGGTTGACCATGGAAATATATTTTCAATAAAGAAGAGTCAAAAGTGTTGCTATGCATTGACAAAAATATCTTACAAGCAAATCCTCCCTGGAGTAATATCGAGAATAACATGTTTTCCCTTATTAAACTATTTTTATAGTACTTAAACAAAGTATGATTAGTGCTATTAAATACAAATATAATATGGTCCTCATTTATAGGGATTTGGAGTCGGGCAGCACAGCAGTCACCTTGCTGGGCTGCCCTACATCACAGTGAAAGGGTAGAAATGCAATGTATTTATCAAATACAGTGCATTTCTGCCCTCCCCCCTTACCCTGGGGCCGTTTTGACAGTCTGGTGCCAACACATGCACTCTTGCACCATGATATACGGATGACTGTGCTGTTGGAATGACTGTTTTTCTGCATGAAGAGGCACCTTCCAGCACAAAAACAACACTGGGAGGCCTTTTCCTTTTTTTGTGCAGCAGAATGCACACATGTAAAGAGAAATAGTCAAGGAGAAATATAGTAATTTCTCCTTGTAGTGCCCAACCTCAAGAAGTGTAAGATTTTGGTGCATCCTCAGGTTTACATGGTTTTGTAAATCTGGGGAAGCATCACAATCCATGTGTGTTGTGTGCGAATACCCAGAACAATAACCAATGGCAGGTCTTCCTAGCGCAGAGTAAGAGAACTCAGCCATTTGTGCTGCCTTGCCTTACTTCATATCTATGAATGCCATTCAAAGCCATGCAAAGTGGCTTTTACTGGCCTCATGAATATAATTTCAAGGTGTGCGCCACCAGATCATCACAAAAACTGATGCCCGGTGGGGAAAGGAGCTAAACAATCATTTTATCCCTCAGTTTCTATCCAGTCCACTGCTCTGTAATTCAACTGACTACATTGACCAGAAAGATGCCACTATGCTACCAGTAGATTGCATATTTCAGGCTATGGGGGCAGTCACAACTCTTTTCAAAATGCCAGACACTATGGTGTTTATCACGATGGAGGTCAGAAGGGTTTCGACTATCGATCAGAGGCTTTCTGACTGGCATTGTCGATTTCAATTCTGTGTGAAAGATGCAACTGAACGGAATTGAAACAGATGGTTATTCCGGATGGCTTCTGACAAGCTCAAGGAGCCTGCAGGCCAGTCGGAACTGGCTCGTAATCCCAAAGGGCTGACCTTTCCACCCATAGGATTACGATGCACTGTTTCCGGCATGGTTTTCATGCCGGCCTATCTGACATCGAAACAATGTTAGAAAGTGTGTTTGGGTGCATCCAGAAGGGCCACCTTGAGTGTGAGGCCTCTGGTTGTGGGCTAAGGCCTGTTGTTCCCTGTACCTCATGGCAGGCAACTTGAGGTATCAGCCAAGGGGTTCAAGGAACCACTCTGCCCATTCCCCTATGGGAGCATGTATCACGGCCGGTTTATGGCCATAATGCATGCTCCCATAGGGAAATGTAGGAATGCGATTGAACAGTGTTCAGTCTCCTTCTAATAAGGTGGTCAGTGTTGGGTGGAAGCAATTCGGCCCAACGTAGAAATCGGCCCGTAAGTGCTAGACCTGGTAGCCTTAGAGTGGTCTTCGATGAGAATGTCTAGCCTACTTAGCTCCAATTTTGCTGAAATTCATTTTATTTGGCTTTAGGACTCTGGGCGTTTTACCATTTCTATCCAGTGCTAACGTGCTCATGCTCACTCCCCTAAACATGGTTTGATTGGCACATCTCTAATTGGCATATATAATGTACTATAGATCTCTTGTAGATTGGTATGCCATGTACACCGAGCCTGTAAAATAATACTACAGTGGGCCAGCAGCACTTATTATGCCATCAACTGTCTGAGGCCTGCCATTGCAGCCTGTATGCAGTTTAAAATTGCCATGTTGACTTGGCATTAAAACCCCGTGCCAAGTCTTAAACTCTCCTTTTATTAGATGTAAGTCACCTCCAGGGTAGGCTCTAGTTATCTCATATGAATGGTTGCTGTGTAATCAAAAGGTAGGACATGTACCTTTAAATTGTCCTGGTAGTGAAAAGCTCCTTAATTCATGTTTCACTACTGTGAGGCCTACCCCCCTATTCCTTATTACATTTAAAAAGCTGGTATTCCTGATTGGGAGCAAGTAGCTAACCCATGTTTGGTATCTATTAAATTATAATGATAAACCCTCGTTAATGGTAAAGTAAGATTTTGCATTACAATTGTGAAAATGGAACTTTTAGAAAATGATCATGTTCCTACCTGCAGACTTTTTGTGCCTGCAGGCAATCTTCGGTCATATGACTGGGTGTAGCTGACAATTGGACTTTTTGAAATACTCCCACACAGTCTCACAATCGAGGGTTTATATGTGCCTCAATGGACCATCTGCTGGCAGGATGGGGGCAGAGCTGAGCACTACCCTACTTGCAACTAAATAGCATGTACTCAGCCTTTGCACAATGGGCCTAATAACACTGTATTGTCACTGCAGCCAGCTTGAAACCAGTGAAGAGAGTCAGAAAATTCCATGCACTACAAATAACTTTTCCGGAAGCTTCTCTCACCTTTCAGAAGAAAGGCACTTGGGTATAAATATAGGACCTCAGACTCACTCTTTACTTTAGTACTGGATTGGTGTAAGGACTCTCAAAGGACTGCCTGATGCTGTGCACTCAGCCAGACTGCTGCTGTACCTGGAAGGACTGCTTTGCTGCCTGGAGCTTGCCTTCAACTATCAAAGGCCAACACTCCTGTTAAGCCCTACATCTTGTTATGTACCCAAGATTACCACAAATGATTCCAACGGTTAGTTTCCTGGTCTCTCAGAGCCACAGGGAGATAAAAGGCTCCCACCATCTTGAACCCGTACCTGGACCTAGCCTGAGTGAGTGTTAAATCCCCAAGAGGTGTCCCACCAGCGCTAAATGTCCTCAGATGGCCATTTACCAAATCTGAGGACCTACATTTTTTTTTGCAAAAAACTGCTCAGAAAACGACAAGGTTATTAGCCACCCACCCAAGGTGCTTCGACAATCAGATTGACTTAGTGGCTTTTCCCACTACATTCTTTTACGTAACAGCAAGTCCTTTTCAGCTGTACTTAGCGAAAGAGGTATACGCCCTTGCTGAACTGTCTTCAGCTAAATCCCTCTGCCTCATCCTGCTGGAGATTTCCGACTTCCATTTCGGTGGCTATGTTCAAACATAGAAATCTTTACTGCAGCTTTGACAGGGCCCAATCCACTTCTTGTATCCAAAGCTCACTCCATTGCACTTTGACCTGGTCTCATGCGACTAGATGTTTGAGGTTGGTGCTTTGATCTTTTAGGTGATAGTTTGCAGAAAATGTTTTTCAAATTAATACTTCCATTTTTGCTGATTGAATTTTGGTATTTTTGGGTAACTTCACTTTATTACTGTTTGTGTGTTGCATAAATACTTTACACATTGCTTCTACGTTATGTCTGACTGCTTTTTGTGCCAAGCTGCCCATGGTTAAGCACAGGTCAATACCTTTTTGTTGTTCAACCTGCAAGGGATTGCGACTGTTGCTGGACCAGGGCTTACAACTAGTCAACCAAAAACTAAGTTTCTCACACAATGGTGAACCAAACATCTGCTCTTGCAGAACAAACCTTTTATTAAGAGAGATTAGAAAATAACTCAGTTTACTCAGTTCTATTCCTGCGTCCCATCAGAAGAGATATATAACCCTAGAAAAGATGGAATCATTCTTTGGCTAAACTTGACAACATAGACAATCTATTGCAACTCTTGCTCAGGAAATTAACTTTAGCAAAGCCTCATCTTTCTTTGGTTATGACTGCTTTCTCCACTTCCGTAGAGGCTAGCACCACCACACCTTCTTTGATACAGCAAAGCAACACAGAAACAATTAAAATAATCCTATCACAATTCATGTTGAAGTGACAGCTTCCATACCAGGAATGAACCAAGATCGAAAAATGGCTCACTATGACAAAATTGAAAGTGAAAGTTTGATGAACGACTATGTAACCAATGATTCCTTAAAAGTTGCTCCATCAAGGGCTTCAAACAAACAATTCCACACTTAATTCATTAAGGGTCGCTTAAAACAGTTAACGATGTTAAATAAAAAGTCCTACCTGAAGTAGCCTAAGCCTTCTCACAAAACAGTCAATTGCTCCAAGAAGGCTTCAAATATTTTTCAAGTATTTAACAAAACTGATTCCACCATGGTAGGCAAACATACTGGAGGTCCACTTGTGATAGAAAATGGTATCACACCTGACAAAGAGGAATGCAGTCCACCCAATGCTTCCCTCAAAAAGCAACCAATCAATTTGTTAGAAGGAAAGCAGAGGCACTCAAGGGGTAGGCTTGTCTTCATCAAAAACCTACTTGGATCCTTTATTTTTATCTGGGACGAATGATATGGAGGACCCAGGTCTTATTAGTCGGAGAAGTAGTGATGGCATTGTGGATAACTTTAACTCTCAAAAGAGTTCATCTAACTCCCCAATTTCAATTAGCTCTACTGATTATTTAAAATCACACTCTATATGCTTGACAAAAACAATAGCCAATGGCTTTTCTTTTCTTATGAAAGAACTCACTAAAACAAAGAATTAACATCTTTATGACAATTATTCAAACTTTTAGCATATGCCAAAAAAGTCCATAGAAGGATCCAAAACAGGTCTCAATAGTAGATTCCATCAACAGTTTTCCCATGATATTTGGGTCAGATACGCACCCATACCATCAACATCCAACCGCGGATAACATTTCATCTGCTCAAATTTTCTCGAATGTATTCCTGATTATATTTCTTAATGTCCACACACTATTTCAAAGAGTTAAAATATATTAAAAATATTACTTTATTTTTTAGAAATGCAAAAGGTTTGTACACACGATTTATGAGGCGCAAATGTTTCTTCGCAAAAAAGAGACCACCGAAGTCACCAGGTCCTCTGAGGTAACAGGGCAAACAATGTTTTCTAAGGAAAAAGAGCAACCTAACTGGGGTATTCTTGCATCAAAACCAAGTAAAACAAAATATCCATCCATATATTACAAGACCAAATCAAAAGTCAGCATCAATTTCCAGGCTTAATAAACAAAATTTGCCATTTTATCGGCCCCAGTAACTTTTTAAGCACTACAAATGCAAACATTTGTTTTTCCAAAAATCTTGCCATGCGGTGAACAGATGTCCTGACAGTTCCAATGATTGCTCATTATAACCCAGACCCAACTGTCTTGCCGCATGCCTAACCTAATGCTTTTGAAGCCTTACCCTGATCCCAATGAGTTAGTGATCTGCTCTTGAAATATAGCTGGCCTTGAACGACATCCGATAACAGGGGTAAGTAGTCATGCTTCTTTCTTTACCAAATATCACATAGTTTGTTTACAGAAAACCTGGCATACCTCCTCCTTTATTCTGCCCAACCATTATTCTTATAAGGAATATATTGAATAAGACACAATGGGTAGATTGATCGGGGGCCTGTTGGTCCTAATTTATAACAGTTTAGCATTAAAAAACTATTCTTAAATCAATGGCAGAGGGTGTACTGCCAGATTTGTTAGGCCAAAATAGACAGAATTAACTAATAATAATGGATATATATTTCCCATCATTATTAACAAAAAATAAAAATGAAAGGATTTTATTATGCGTAAGGAAACCGAGTATATCTTAGGTCATACTTCTATAGGACCAGTGATGATCTACAGGGACCTTTAACAATAATGAATATCCAATTATTGGAGAAGAATACCATGCGAGGATCTTTCAGATAAATCTTTTACAGTTCCTCCTCTTGTAATGGATGCCTGGTCGGCTAATACACAAACAAAAATTAAGCATACGTGTACAATGCTATTTGAAATAAGACTTTGGGCACTAAATGGACAGTTTCCTGCAGAAAAGACTGCATGGCCGACATTTATTTAACTGCAGTCAAAAAGCATATTTGAATATACCCAATTATGCTTTTCTGACAACCCCCAATTAACTGTATTGCATCTCAGCCATAAAATGTGGGAAACCTCTAACCCTTATGTAAAATGCCCTTGATCCAGCGCTAACAATTAATCAGGGGTCAATACTTGATAACATTACATACAAATTGACCCATACACATTCACCAAAATCCCTAATGCGCTGGGGGTAAAGTTTTAATGACGTTAATGATTCGTTATCTTCACAAGTTCATATTTAACATTTCTAAATACATAACTAAACCTAAAAATCAACCCTCTTTCCTCTAGTCGATGGACCAATTAGTTGGGTAGTTAATGGTAATAATATTACTATCTAACTAACTATTTAGTCAGCTAAATAATCACACACTCTCGGTAAGAGTAATAAAGTTTATCTCAATTAATTGTGAATAATAAATGCTCATTGCATACAGTTACAAATGCAAACAATGAAACTCACAAGAGGGAAGGAATAACATCAGCAAATGCAAACAGTGTCATGCTTATCATCAACATACGATATGCACATGAATGAGTGGATAGATTAAGAGACATTAGTTTCAGCAAAAATATGGGAAACGATATACATATGATGGAGGGGATAGATGAAGGGACATAAGTTTCAGAGACAAAAATATATATGCAAATAATTATGCAATGTACGGGTCAGAAGGATATACTAACCCAAAGATCAGTGAAATATCAGTCCGCTGGCCAAGGAGGTAGTGGGGGGTCCTCTAAAAAAGAGTCAGGAACAAAGACTTGAGAAACCCAGGAAAAGGACTGAGACAGGAACATGCAGGCCACTCTGCAAACCAAAGGACAGCAACGCATCCCCCCTCTTCTCTCTCTCCAAGCCAACGTGCTCTCTCTTCGTTGACAACTCGCCTCGGCATGCTCTAAACCACACCTCTAAAGGCAACCCAGTTATACCTTAAAACCTACATGTCAGTCAGTTGAAACATTTAATTGAATTCGAATGTTCATTGGTTGAGCCGGGAGGTGGTCTGGCACACCATCATGATTTCATTCTAAATTTCTATAGTCCATTGTTCTACTTCCTTTCTCATTACATTAACTTTGACTCGTTCATACATTTAATAACTTGTATCTGTTTCATTAATTTTCTCATAAGCTACGTCTGTGGAAGAAGTCTTGGGTCCCACGGCCGGTCTCATCCTTGTGGCAGGCAAACAATGTCTTTCTCCGCATATCGACCTTGGACCTTTGTGTCTCTTCTGCTGTGCTCAATGCAAAAACAACAGTTGATGGACAGAATGCAGTACAATGTCATACATTTACCCCAGTACAGAGATCTGGGCCTAAATCCATCGTTTTTTTGCACTCCACACCACCCCAGTTCAGGCATGGCCATATGCAAATCAGCCTTGACCCTGTGCCTCATGGGAACAGTCCAGCCCGAACTGCCAAGCCATGCCTTCCCTGGACCCGAATCAAGCATCCTAGGACCGGTTTCTGGCTATCAGCTGTCATCAGCCAGGATAGCTTGACTCCTGTGGTGTGGAGAGCACAGGACTCACGTCTGAGCATACCTGTCCCACTCGGGGTGACAAATGCAAAAACAACAGTTGATGGACAGAATGCAGAACAATGTCATACATTCACCTCAGTACAGAGATCTGAGCCTAAATCCATAGTTTTTTTTTGGCACTCCACAACACCCCAGTTCAGACATGCACATATGCAAACCAGCCTTGACCCTGTGCCTCATGGGAACAGTCCAGCCCGAACTGCTAAGCCATGTCTTCCCTGGACCCGAATCAAGCATCCTAGGACCGGTTTCTGGTTGTCAGCCATCATCAGCCAGGCTAGCTTGACTCCCGTAGTGTGGAGAGCACGGGACTCAAGTCTGAGCATACCCGTCCCACACGGGGTGACAAATGCAAAAACAACAGTTTTGCTGTTCACACTGTGTGGGAAGGGTATGCCCAGACAAATCAATCTTTAAGAACAAATCAGTTACAGAGCTGAATACATTTTACAAGAACAAAATATGGTTTTTTGCTGGGTCTCCGATCCTCCACCGCACACAGTAAGCTATCTTTAACGTCTTTGCCAGACACACAGGGGCAGCCTAAAACTATGTGGTATATTTATAAGGGGATACCGCCACAAAAGCTTTATTTTTATTGGAATTCTGGTGGTGCTATGCCCTTTTCCAGATTTTCAAAGCAGCATTAAGCCACTTTTTGTGGCCTAATGTCACCTTGTAAATACGGCCCCTTTACACGCATGACTTAGATTGAAAGGGCCGTGCAATGGGTTTTGCTGTAGGCGTTCCACTGCAACACCCATTGCTTTTTGGCACTTCCCCATATATATAAGTGTGTAAATCTGAGGCAGCACCAAAAGCTAACAGCATTCAAGAACAGGCATTAGAAAGTAAAAACAAGGAGAAATACTAATATTTCTCTCCATTTTCGCTTTTTCTATGAGTGCTGTATTCTGCAGAACACATGGAGAGAGCAAAACATCATGAATGATTGTTTATGTGCAGGAAGGGGCCCTTTCCTGCACATAAACAATAACTAAATAATGACAGTTTGCTACTTCTAGGTGTGCTTCATTCTGCAGCTCACATAGAAGTAACAAATTGCCATTATGGGTAGTTTATTTGGAGGAAGGGACACCTTCCCGCACATAAGCAATCATTCCCTGCACCGCAGGCACTAGCGCACTACGGTGCAAGGGTGCCTGTGTTGGCGCTATGCAGCTAATTTCAGAGCCAGTGCCAGAGAAAACACAGGGGCGCACCGTATTGTTGTAAAAACAACACATTCCTCTATTTTGTGAATGTCGGAGCCTGGCACTGCCAAATGTGGCGCAGCTCCGCACTCTGACATTTCATTGTAAATATGCCCATATGTGTATGACTGCATTGGCATTAAGGAAAATTCCCTGAAATATCTTCATATTTAAAGAGCTACTAATGACACAAAAATCTTCAATTGCACTGAGCTGTCAGCAGTTGTCAGTGCCATAGAAAAGAATAACCGGTCCCCACTACCACTTCTTTTCAGTTTGCCATGCTCAGCTCGCAAGGCCCTTATAAGGCAGGTTTGAGGAGGAACTTTAGACACGTTGATCTGATTACTCAGAGTTGTATATCCTTACTATGCAATCAACACATTTTGGATGCCTATCAGGATTACATGACATATACAATAGCCCCAGTTTGCAAAAACAGATATTTGGGTTTTCATCTCATGTACATACCGATCGCTCAGTTTGAAGGCTCGTGGAATACTCAATGTTTGCCTTCAAAGTCATGTCGGCTCTGTCGCCTTTATAGAAACTTGTCCTTAGAACATATTATTTGTCTATGTCCCTTGGTATTGCACATAAGACAGAAGTTTTTGAAAGCAAATTTCAGAAGAGTGCATTAACTATTGATGTACTGCTTTTTATCTCAAGATTGTTACTTCATTGGGAAGTTGACAACATTTCTGGACCTTACATATTGTTGTCTTTGAAATAACATCTATTGACACTCAATTTGCCATTGGAGCTCACATACCTTGTTTCCTGTTATTATGAACTATTTATGAAAGGCATCACATGTTTTGGTATTAATTATTGTGTTTTTATAATTGATAATTTACTATTTGTATAAAATAAACATTTTCATTTCATTTCAAGTGCAGCGTAAGCACTGAAAGCAAAAAGTTAAGCACTGCAGACGGTATATGTTTTTACAATGCATTTTTATTAGGAATTAAAATATTATTATTGAAAGATACACTTTTCGAGTCATTATATATTTATTTAAGAAATTAGAATGTCATGTTAGACATACTCCAAACTTTGAATTCAGTGGTGCGTACATAAATGTTTGAGAATGCTAAATGACATCCCACTCAGATGAACAAACTCAGTATGAAAAAATTAGGGGTAGGCATACGATTCCTCTCCACTGGTCCAGTTTGATAGGTTTTACCAACTTGTTAAGTTGGTGAGGGAGAATTTGCATCCTGGACTCCTCCCTCACCATGACCCACCAGATCAACTCCGTTGCTTCCACCAGTTTCAACTGCCTTCACATCCTCCGCAAGACCTTCAAATGGATACCCCCAAATGAAGAAGGCCTGTCACCCATACACTCATAACCAGCAGATTGGACTAGGGCAATGCCCTCTATGCCGGAATCAACAGAACTCTTCTTCACAAGATCCAAACCATCCAGAACTCCTCGGCCAGACACGTCCTTGGGACCCCAAGGCATGAACACATGACCCAACACCTATGAGCCCTCCACTGGCTCCCCATCAAGAAGAGGGTACCCGTCAAACTTCTCACCCACGCCTACAAATCCCTCCACATCATCGGACTAAAATACCTCAACGAGAGAGTCTCCTTCCATGTACCCAAAAAACCTCCGCCCGCCGACTTCACCCTGGCCGAGACCCCGCGCATCCGCAGAAACAGAGCTGGTGCAAGAGCCTTCTCCTACATCATGGCCAAGACCTGGAACGAGCTCCCAAGTGAACATCAGACGCTCTCCTTCCCTGGACATCTGCAGGAGGAACCTTAAGACCTGGCTCTTCAAGTGAACCGGAGCTGAAACACCCCCCCCCCACCCAGCGCCTTGAGAACCTCATGGGTGAGTAGCGCGCTTTATAAACCCTTGATTGCTGGATTGAATAGTGTGTTTTTTGGGTGCTGGCATAACTCCCAGCAAGATTTCTCAATGTGGGAGGTTGCGGCAGGTACCACTATTCGCGTTGAGAAAGCTGCCTCTTGACTAAAAATATCTACTTGAGCAGCAGAAAGAAGGAGCACCCTCTGGCTCACTCTGTGATGCCATTCGAGCTGATTTTACAGGATGGAACAAGCTCCCAGTGCTAAAAACTCAGTGTAATGTGCTAAATACAGCCCGCTTGTAGAATTCCTCCGAATCTAGCTGAGATTTCATGTAGCTCTGCAGAATTCCAAAGTGTGAAACTCCACGAGTTCAGCCCACCCCTAGAAAATACACCCAGGCCTATGTTCAGCCTTCGTGAATATGGCAGTATTTAACGTTTCTTATATTCCTTTGATGAGAGCCAGTGAGTTCATCACAACATTGTTGAAATATAGTTCAGGCAACAGCATACATCATTCAGGTGAGCAGCAATATCCGCTAACCGTGAAAATTCAAGCTCAATAAGCACCGCAAGGTAGAATGACTATAAATTCTTTTTGGTAAAATGAATACATTGAAATAAAAATAAATCTGCAATTATGCACTTTCCATTTTCAGATTTAGCTTAGAGTTTGAGCATTGTACAATGCACGAGGTAAAAGTAGGCTAGTTGGGCATAATGACTGATCTAAACACTGTGGGACATCATGAGTAAGACATGAATAACAGCTGGACCACAACTGTGCTATTGAATGATGAATCATTAATCATTTTGCACTAGACGTCCTGAGTTTGGACCAGTCAGTGTGATTTTCTTTTGTTCCCAGTTGTTCATACGCAGTGTAGGAATATTTTTAAATAAATCTGAAAGAACCTTTGGTCTAATAATTGTGAGTGAATTTTTTTTATCGAACAGCATGTTCATAAAGGAAAGCACAGAAGATAAAATTGTAGTGGTGATTCAAGAGATTCATTTCTTTAGCTGTATGACTGTGTGAATTTTTAAATATGTTTCATTTATTCAAAAAGTACTTGTAATGTGAATAATTAGGCACCTTAGTTTTATTTCCTATGACGGAAATACTTTTTATCTACAGTACAATGGAAAGTAAATAATATGCATTCATAATAACATGCATATCAAGCATATTTAAAATTAGAATTATCAATTCAATTCAATAAGCTTTATTCGGTGGGTAGAAAAAACAACCATAAAAGCAAATGAGAAAAATACATTGTCATATATATGTAGACATCACTATACATAAACGATTAAAAACCAGTAAGAATTACAACTAAAACATCATGCTCTTCCTTGCATTGATCGATTTAAGAATAAAAGTTGCGGTAAAAAAGCATATGTCAGGTTCCTGCATAATAAAAAGCAACCTCATCGCTGCATCCGTAGTGATGGTACCATATTTTAAAAACAATGGTTTTAAAAATGCAATACGAAAATTCATATAAAGGTCACATATAAGAAGAAAGTGCAGGGGTATGTCACAGGGGCAGGGACAGGCCGGGTGCTGTTTAACTCGTGGGAAAGCTACCAAATGGTGGACCTGCCCAAATCTTAATCTTGTGAGAACATATCTATGTGAAATTCTTGTCACCTGGCTTAAATATGTCTGGAAACCTTCATAGACTGAGTAGCAATTATAAAATTGGCAGGTTGTTAATTGCCCATTATTGCTCAGGCGCCTCTTTGTTCTGTGTAGCAGAAACATATTCCTCATTTCTGCTTTGGGCAGCTCTGCTACAGCATTAGGGTCATCCAGGATGTTTAATTCAAAAGCTTCCTAAAACTATATATAATGTACTTCAGCAAGAGGATCATAAGACAGTTATCCAGTCGGAGGCAATCTTTAATTATTATTCTATTAAAAGCAGTCTCTTAAGTTGACATATGGATCTCCAGATCAGTAAGGGCCTAAAAGCTATTATGTCCGACAGGTAGCTAATCCCAACTTCCCTATGAATTAACTCTGTAGGCGCTGAAGATGGTAAACAGAGCAGTTTTTTAGAACAAAAATTTTTAATAGGTACACAAAACTCGATTTAGTTTTTGGTTCTTTTGTCATCAGGGCCCAATTGTCAGTATATGGGTACACATCGTCACTTCTATGTCAATTTCCTTATGTCAGAAAAAACAAAATGGTACAGACGGAGCAGGGAGACCGAACTATATTTGTTTGAGTGGCATAAATACTGCCCTATTTCGGGAGGCCAACCCCTGAATACTACATGCCGTTGATATAGGCAATACCCTGATCGAGGCTACGGCAATATACCTCTTTAACTGATTTTAAAACAAGTTTGCATCCATACTAATTCAAAGTAACGGTAGCTCTGATGTACATGAATGAATCCTCAAACTGATGACCAGAGGATATTGACATAGAAGTGACTATTGGTACACATATACTGACAATTTGGCCCTGATGACAAAAGAACCGAAAACTAAATCAAGTTTTGTGTACCTCTTAAAAGTTTTAGTTTGAGAATTGTCCTGAAGAAGGTGTTTTACCCCCCCAAAAAACGAAACGCTGCGTAGACAACTACTTCTCGCATGTTGTTATTTCTACAAAGGAAATGTTTTTTTAACATGTGATTTTAATTATTGTTTTTTATGAATTTGATACTGTATACTGTACCTAATAAAATGATTATGCTTTTTAAGAGAAACCTACATCGTTTGTAAAATATTTGTTGGCTATATTGATACATCGATACTGTGACACTAGCATTTTTTCAGAGCATCAATTCTTCTGTTTAGTTTGATACAATATCTATATTTTTGATTGGGACCTCTCTATCTTTTGACATGAAGTAGAAACATTTCACTCCGGTCCACTCCTTACAACACACACAGCAATACATCATGGGGGTCGTAGTTGGATGTAGGATAGTTTGTAAATGAGACATAGGAAATCATGCCTAGAATGTGGGTTGCAGTTAAGGCAAAATGACAGTATCAGGATTCACACAACTTAAAAGTTCAAAACTTTATTCAGTCCAAAATGCATGACAAAACACAAATTCATATGTCCCCCTTTACATCCACAGCACAATCCAGGGCGCCACAGGACAATGCAGAAGGAGAGGACTTCCAAATTAATATGGAACACTCTAATGATGGGGACACCAGTAATGACTCTCATCAGACACCCATTATGCTCAGGAAGAGCACATATGTGCCCTCACTGGCTCCATTGGAGGACGACTTAGACGCCACAGGGGAGGCAAGTGATAATAGAGTGGAAAGTCAGGAAGTGTCCGACAGTCGTTGACAACAACAACCACGAAAAAGGTCTTAAGCGAATGTAGCAGGGAGGTCCACGCCCAGGAGCAGCACTGGCACTGAACAGGAACACCCTCTTTTTGCTGGACTGGAGCAGAACATGCTTCAAATTCAGTGCCTGCAACACAAAGCACTACGTTCAATCAACAGGCAGCTGAACACCCTAAACAAAAATCAGCGGCACATGGGGGAGGGCATCATGTCCATGGCAGGTGCAAAACAAAACCTATGTGCAACACTGGAACATAATAAAAGTGCCAGGGACAGGGCTGCCCAATGTGCCAATGCACGTATGCACAATTATAAAACGGAAGTGAACCGCCTCTGCACAACCACCAGCAACCTTACACGTCGCACCATCACTATGCAGATGCAAATGACACACTGCTGCCAGGACATTGAGGGAGGGCTGGAACAAGTAACAAATGCAATGGAAAAGATGCAAACTGCAAACTCTGGTGGCAGCACACTCATGGTCTCTGGGGAGAGCGAAGAGACCTCCAGTAGGAGCAGCATCACTCCTACATTGCCTGTTGCACAACGACGTAGTGGCAGACATGGTGCTGCATCCAGCCAGACAACGGAGGACACTCAGGCAGAACACCACCCTGCACTAAGCCGTCACCGTAGGAGGTGAACAAGACAATGACACTTTTGTGAAAAGGAGTGAAGCAACCCACCTAAACTGATTTATGCACATTCGTGATCAGT
Source organism: Lissotriton vulgaris (assembly GCF_964263255.1). Taxonomy (NCBI): domain Eukaryota; kingdom Metazoa; phylum Chordata; class Amphibia; order Caudata; family Salamandridae; genus Lissotriton; species Lissotriton vulgaris. The sequence goes on from NW_028245378.1 coordinate 142,349, forward strand.
GCTATCAATGTGTTCAAACATGTGTTGGGTACTGCTAAAATTATTGAGTGTGAAGTGTGAATAAACACATAACATGTTACAAAAGGCATTTTTGTTCATCACATTTATTTCTTACCTAAAAGTAGTTTTGTGTGATCTCAGACCGTCTCTGACGTCCAGCAGCTGCCCCTACTCCTGCTGCTGCCCTGCTAGGGGGAGGTGGGCAGTCATCACCCGATGTGTCTGTGTCGCTCACATCAATTGCGGTGCCTTTCCTCATTGCCATGTTGTGGAGCACTGCACAGGTTGTCATGATTTTACAACATGTCTCAGTGCTGTATTGCAGTGCCCCTCCACTTTTATGTAGACATCTGAACCGGCTCTTCAGTATGCCAAAGGTACATTCTATGACACTGCACATTGATCTTTGTTCCCTGTTATACCTCCTCTCCCATGCATTTGCTGGATCCAGATACGGTGTTAGGATGAAGTCTCGCACTGCGTAGGCACTATCACCTGCATGGATGGAAATGATAGGTAAGTCAATGTTCTCCTCCAAAATGAGTAGTGGATGGATGTATGTGTGCTACTGATTTGCACTTGGTAGTAATTCGATTTCTTAATTTGCGATTTTCACATATTCGCAATTTGCAAATTTTTGTTACATGTCACTGCGATTTCTTATTTTGCGATATCCAGTTTGCAATTTTCACAAATGAAGGACATTGCTAATTAAAAAATCGCTAAATTGTTTGCAGATTTCATGTTATCGCAACGTAAGAAATCACAATTTTTGCGATTTCTTATTTTGCAATGCGATTTGACTCCTACATCCCGTTTTCTGAATTTTTAGTCGCTAACACTGCTTTTTTGTGAATCGCAGAGTTTGCGACTAAAAAAACGGTTCATACATATGCCCCTAGGTGAAGAACGAACAAAAGAAGGGGGTTCCCCGATGGGTTTTTTAAGGATATAGGCAGGCCATAGGGGGGAGACAACTGTGAATAGAACAAGAGAAAGCACCCTGCCTAGGGATATAATGGCCCTAGCTAGAGGATCCAAACAATATATAAGGGGTGATTAGCCTAGGGGCTGACACTGCACACAACAAACACAAGGTCAATCCAAGTAATCTCAAGAGAACATATTATATTTCTAATATGTTCTCTTGAGCTTACTTGGATTGACCTTGTGTTTGTTGTGTGCAGTGTATTGTTTGGATCCTCTAGCTAGGGCCATTATATCCCTAGGCAGGGTGCTTTCTCTTGTTCTATTCACATATGCCCCTAGGTGATCTGTACCAAAAAGGAGCACTTATTCTTCCAGTGTCCTTGAAAGATGAAGAAGGTTTGCCCCCAGGTCAATCCCTCCTGTTTCTAATTTTTTGATTGGAGAGTTAGGCAACGAGTGGGGGTATATGCAACAGAAACAGGACAGGTAACTTACTATCCAATATGTCCATGTGCTTGGTTTGGGGAGACACTTGATGCACTGGTTGACTGACTCTCAGCAAACCCACACAATGGTAACGCTTTGCGCCCCAACTAGGAGCCAGACATAGGTCCTCCCTGCACAGATAAAGAGTGGAATTCCATATTGGAATGCCCTATCCGAGATACTCAAAACTGCTGTTTTTGCCTCATTCACAACTGCATCCTTCTTAGGGTCTACCTTACCCCACAGAATATTGAACTTTACTTCCTGCACACATACACCACCTGTCCCTGATGCTGCCTCCCTGATGCCATTATACCCCACATGCTGTGGTCCTGTCCATCACTACACGAGTACCGGCATAGCGTCACTTCCCATTTTGTACACTGTATGGGACACCCCTCTGACATTTTCTCAAAGCAGGGATGCGCAGTATTTACCAAAATATGGTGCAACCTTGCATTACCCTAGCACTGGGGCTATAAATGCAGCCATGCGCCAGTGCAGGCACAATGCCGCCATGTTGCAAAGGTGCCTGCACAGCAGGGACGATTGTTTATGCTCAGAAAGGGACACCTTCCTGCACATAAATAATCAATAATGGTGATTTGCTCTCTCTATGTGGGCTGCAGAACACTTAGAAAGAGCAAAAATAAAGAGAAATTAATAATTTCTCATCGCAACGCAGGTATTACCCAGACTTAGTTTTTGGTGCTGCCTCAGACTTCTAAATGTGGGGCAGCATCAAAAAGCAATGGGTTTTGCTATGGAACTCCCACAGCAACACCCATTACCCACCTCTTTGCCGCAGCAGACTGTGGCTGAAAGGGGCACATTTCCAATGTGGTGTTAAATGGCTTAGCGCTACCTTGTAAATATGGAGAATAGAGCAACGCCATCGGAGTGTCAGAAAAGGTGATGCTCCGGATGTGTTAGGGGCTTGTAAATATGCTCTTAATTCTGAAATAGGATTATTTATCTCTTCTGCATCACAGTTGCACCAATACCTTGAAATATAGCAGTCCCTCTCAAATCACATTCAAGGTAGCATTCAGGGTCAAGGTACCCTTTTTAGGCACTGACAAAATAGATAGGGCTCAGTCAGGAAGGTTGATTCTGAGCTGGAGGAGATAATCACTCCTGAGAAGCATTCACTTGCACCCACCAAACAATGGTAGATTGTAGAACAGCAAAATAAATTTAGAGTAACTTTACAGCCAGTGTTGGTAGGAGGATTAGGCATGAAAAAATGCTTGCATATACTTTTTGTGCAGTCTGCTACACTATCATGTCTAGCTGTAATGTGTATGATTTGGCTGCTGAGAAAGCTTTATATAAGTAGCTGAGAATTCTGGGCCGTATTAGACTTTCACGTCTTGAGCCATGGGTTGCAAATGTCTTTAGCAAAGGAGTAGCCCGAAAATTTAAATAGCTCCCACTTTGAACTAAAGAGCTGATGCCACCGAGCAAGCAAAGCAAGTGAGCGAGCTTCCTTTTCTCTTCCATCCATGCATAAATCCATTAATTCTTCCATCCTTCCATCTACCTGGTGTTATCCACTATTTCACCTTTAGATTCTGTCACCCATTAATTCTTTCGTCCATCATTCAATTTATTTAGTCAACACATTCATCCATCTATCCACCCAATCTACCATCCATACATCCATCCATCCATCCAACCATCTGTGTTGACAGGGTTTTTGGCCCTAGTGGGCAGTAGTATAGACTTTAATCTTGCTCACATCTAGGATAGGTATTCTTAGCTTGTGTTGGCCCTTTTAAGCCCTTTTTCCAGACCTAGAAGAGGATAGCTGCTTAATATGATGATAGATCCCTTATTCTTGACTCTAATCTGTTTATTGCCTATTGGCTTTGACATACTTGCTTATGGTAGAGGTTGGATCCTATGGTCCTGACTTTATATTACACATTGGTATGGTTTATGTAGGTACTCTAATAGAGCTATGGGGTAGTTCATCGTTCTCAGGCGTACAGGCCCAGAACTAGACAGACTCCATGTTGATGAAGCTGAGAGGCTTTCAGGGTAAAGGTAAAGTTTATAGTTAAGGCTGTTTGTGTGCTAGAGGAAGACCGGTTAGGACTGCTTCTTATCCGAGAAATGTGTTTTTCTCTTGGGCCCAGACGTAACAAGCAGCTGGCCACTGCGGTTGCGTGGAAGCCTGGGAGCTGGCACAGGAATTCGGTAGGAGGCAGCCCTCTGTTGGAAATTTCCATGAGGGGAGAGGAATCCATATTAGCGAGCTACAGGAGAGGAGGAGTGTTCATTCCAGCTTGTGTTCAGTCCAGCTTGTGTGCAGCGCAGCTTGGAGGTCAGCTCAGCTTGGAGTCAGAGCAGAGTGGTTCTTACAGAGGAGAGAACAGGATGTCTGCTGGAGCTGCAGAATAGAGTGCAGTTCTGGAATGGAGAAAGAAGGCAGATGATTGCTGAAGATGAGGAGAGAGAGCAGTGCAGAGAGCATCAAAGAAGGCTGTCAGCTGGAGCAATTGAACCAGAGGCGTGGTGATGTGGTGACGGAGGGAGAGACAGAGAGAGCCCTGATACCAGCAGAGTCAGAGAGAAATCTTCCTTCTAATAGGTGAGGTAGTCTGAACTAATTCCCTTCACACTTACATCTTAATCTTGTCTTTATTCCCTAGGCTTTTGTATTGCTAATCCTTTTCCTTGCAGCGGTGTGTTCTATCTATAGTCTTTGTCAGTTACATGTGGATGTGTCCATTATAATAGAGATCTGTGTATGTGTCTATATTATTGTCAAAATAAAGATGACCCCAGTTCTTAGTGAACTGACATGTGCCTTGTATTCTTGTTCAATCATAGTAATCTAGTTCTCCTAGTCAGGCGTTGTTTGCATGAACGGATGTGAATCCCGGTCAGGTAAGGAGTGACTGAATAAGTAGGGAGATAGGGAACATTTGATGCCAGGAGCAGAAGGCACATATTAGTAATTGGCTAACTCCTAATATTGTAGTAGCAAGCCCTTAGTGAATAGTGAGAGAGACTTCCCAAGAGAAAACTGAAGGTATTCATAGGAAAGTGGTTGTCATTGGTAAGTGGCGTTAGTGAGAGCACTGATTGTGGTCAGTGTGTATACCCACAGGATTGTGGCTTGTGTTAAGTGAGAGCACCGGAAGGAGACGGTGCGGAGGCCTGCCGGATTGCGGGCCGTATGTAAGTGAGAGCACCTAAGGTAGAGAGGTGTGTAGGTCTGCCGGATTGTAGACCAGATATAAATGAGAACACTGGGGCTGCAGATCCATGTGTGTAATGAGAACACCAGGGAGGATCCTGGTGTGTAATGGTAGATAATCAGAACTGCCCCAGGGTAGAATAGTCTGGACCCATGTGGTCGCGAGACTATAAGGTATGAGTGTGGTGTAGGGCATGGATGTCCTTAGTAATCAGTAAGTATTCTTAGTATCCCTATAGATTTAGTGGTGTTTCTGATAATATGAGCTTGTATATTGCGAATTCCCCATCCTCAGGTAGGTACCCAGGTGCCTGGATAGATGGTCCTGAGAAGGGATGTGGTTACGTTTTGGCCAGGTTGGTGTTGCTCAGTGAGCTGGTTCTATCTGGTCTGAGAATCTGGTCATTACATCTGGCGTAGTCGGCTGCTTACGAATCCTGTGTGATCTGGCCATGTGCTTGGAGAGTTTCCCATGTGTTGTGAGGGAGTGCCCTGATCGCCAGTTCCATCTGGCGTAGTCGACTGTTTCCGAATCCTGTGTGACCTGCCATGTGCTTGGAGAGTTTCCCATGTGTTGTGAGGGAGTGCCCTGATCGCCAGTTCCATCTGGTGTAGTCGTCCGTTTACGTCTCCTGTGTGTCCTGGCCATGTGCTTGGAGAGGTTCCCATGTGTTGTGAGGGAGTGCCCTGAGCGCCAGTTCCATCTGGTGTAGTTTTGCAGTTTATGTAGCCTGTGTGACCTATGGGCTTGAACAGTTGCATTGTGAGGAGATTGCAGTACATCATGGCATTTGACTTAAGCAGGGTGGAAGAAATGGTTTTCATTTTGGTGTTTGAACTGTCAGGGTTGAAGGATGACATTACATGAAGGAGCCAGTAACATCTTTGTGACGGTCCAATTGTACAAATGTGTGTAAAAAATGCTTTTAAATTGCCCATTATATTGCTTGCTGCGTCTGCTTATGCTGTGCAATGAGAAATGTGTTCGATGTAATATGATTTGTGGAGTTCTTTGTAAATAGCCCCTTGTAAATATGGCTTGTGAATGGCGCCATGTAATTGTGGCTTGTGAGGAGCATGTTCTCATTCTGACTTGCTGTGTTCCTTGTGATTTGCGCCTTGGTTGTATTACTTGTGAAGAGCTTGTCTTGTAAATATGGCTTGTGAATTGCGCCATGTGGTCATGGCTTGGAGAGGGCATGTTATCATTACGTTAGGCAGGAGAGAGCTGGATCTCTTTCGGGTGCTTGGGGATAACGTTTTGAAGATGTGCGTACGTGTTATGAGAAAACGTGGAGAGTTGTTATCTTGAATTTCCCATGTACTACGGTCATTGGGAAATGATTTTGTTTTGAGCTGCCGAAGGGTTAATATCTTGCATTGGGATGGCAGTATTTATTTTAACATGCTGTTTAACATGCATGGTTATTTGAGCTGACTATAAAAGTCAGTGAGTGTTTTGATGGTTGATGATTTAATTTGACTTTTATTGGTTTCTGAGTCTGCCTATGTGCTTTGTCAGCTTCTTGATGGAAAGGTAACATCTTGTGCTGAGCGTAGGGCTCTGTTCATTTAACATGATTTTTGAATTGCGTCTACGAATTTGTGTGGGTTTGCCTTGGAGCTGATGTTTCATGTGTCTGACTCTTGGAGGTCGGTAAGTTATAAATCAACCAGACGGATTGAGATAAGGGTTTGCACGGAGAGAGCGGTGTTCTTTTAAATGTGCTACTTAATATGCCTCCACAGACGTGTGGAGAATTATTTTTGAATGCATGATTTCAAATGAGTGAATGATTAAAAAGATGGCCCAGTTAGAGTGCACTCTACGGGCTGTTTTCATTAATTATTTCTTTGAGGGTTTTCCAACTAGACCGGTGTTTTAGAATGATCACAGATTGTGAGTAGGTATTCTTGCCCAACAGTGCACAGTAACATGTGCTTTTAATTAGTGAGAGGCAACCGTGTGCTTTTAAAACAAATGTGTTCTCATTATTTTTTTTCCCTGATGCAAGCTGAACCTTTTTTTTAAAAAATGTAGTTGTTTAATGTGCAGCAGACCGGCATACGTAAGTTAACCCACTCAGTTGGAGAATAAATGGCTGTTTGATAACATATGAATTTGGCCCTTTTATTAGGTTGAATTGAACGGCTTGAACGATAAATTGTGCTGCAATCCAAAATTAGATGTTGCCCCTGGTTGAAAAAAATCAATGCTGAAATGTGTTTGCATTTTATGTTATTTTAACATTATTTCCCTTTAAACAGCTGCAAGTATATTGTGATTTCGTTTTTTATTTTCTGGATGGTAGTGTGTATAGTTAGGGTGGAGCAGAATATATTGTTCTATTTTGATTAAAAATGATAACTATGACACACTACCATCTTAATACATTGCTATGTGTCCCTTACATTAGTTTAATTTGCATTTAGTTACAAGGCTCGCCTATGTACTTTGACAAGCTGTTGATAGAAAGGTGACACCTTGCACGGTAAAAGCAGTGTTCATTAAACATGCTGCCTGATATATATATGTGCAGAGAAATATTAAACCCAACAGTCCATGATAATTCGTTTTTTCAAATGCAAAATGCATAGTCTTGTGTGCAGAAGCAAATTGTCCCGTTCTGTGTGTTGATCTGCATGCTAAATAAATGCCCATATTTCAAATGTCTTGCCCTCTAGTTGAATTAATTAGACAAAAGTGTTTTTTAGAAAGTGGAGCTTTTAAGTAGCAGTACACTGTACCAGAATTATTTTAAATTGCTTGCATATGACTGTGTTACAGATTACTTTGCTTTTTACCACAGTTGAATTTGCTTTCGTTATTTAGAGAATCAGGCCTGGGAACAGCTTACAAAGAATGTGTTTGTCGACCTTGGCTGACCAGCTGGTTTGTGAAGGCGGGTTTTTTCCTCTGCAGGCTCCGAACACTGCCTGTCTTGTTATGACTGGCCAACATCCAATTTTGTTCCGCGGACGGAATGTTTATGTAAGGGGGGGTCAACTCGCTCCTCCTGGCTGTCGGCGCAGACAGCTTCATTGCCTGCTGATAAGGGATCCTTGCACATGCAGAGAAGTTGGCAGACTATTGGCCCTTGGAGTTAGTTAGATACAGTAGGCCTGGGTAGGCTTCCCTGATTAGAGACTAGAGATGCTTGGATCGAGTGCTTGGCAGTGCCTTCCCCTTGCAGTGAGATCAGCCCTTGGCAGTGATTCAAATTACTTCACACTGTAGCCTGGCTCCTGCGTATTCTGAAGGGAGGGGCTGTCTCACAGAGGATTAGGGTATTACTAGGCCCTTCTGGCTGTGTATGTAAAAATTAGATTTTGCCCAAACAAATTTAAAAGTATATGATTTTAATTATGTCTTGACTTTAGAAGAATGTTTTTAATTGATTAAGTTTTTTTTTTTTTCGACAATGAAAAGCACTTGGGGTGCTTTTTAAATGGAAAATGTTATCCTGCAAGATTAATGATACTTGTTTTCTTGTCCTAGGTTGCTGGGTTGTGGTGTTCGGTGTGTGCGTCGGCCCACCCCCCCTCCCACTCCCTTTATTATGTTAGTTTTTTATTTTCATGTTTTTATGTTAGTTTATTATTTTTGGAAGATGGAACCAGACCAGACCAGACCAGACCGGATTGGTGGTGGATCAATGGCGGAGGACGCGCTTCCTTGCTACCGGATGAAGACGCAGGGTGGTGACCTACACTGATATCCCAAAAATTGACTATTCCAAAAAATTGACTGCCCAAATTTCCCCTGTGCTGAACACTGACTGAGCTCGTCATGAGCCTGGAAGGGGTTAATTATATTCTATATTGGCTGCCTCAGCGGTCAGGTTCAAACCCCATATAACATAACTTTGGATATATTTTTGACAAAGCCAATAATATTCTACATGCACCCATTCTTCTTGGATTTTGATAATGTTTCCCGCAAAAGGATTTTGTTATGCAATTCCTTGGCCTGCATTATTCCCATGTTTTTCTTTGCAATCACTACGAACAGGCCCCACTTTTAAACAAAAAGAAATGTTTTCATGTTTTTGATGTTTATGTAGTACTATCTTTGCTTTTTAGGATGCAGTCACCTATTATAGTTTTCCTGTTTTCTGCAAAACAGTTTTTGCCAATGAAGGATCAACAATTTTTAAATGGTGGTGCACACATGTGTTCCACAGTGTGATGAAAACTAGGTGCTAACTGTTTTGTGCTTTTATATATGCACCACGTTTAGATAAATTTCATATGCATAGTGCTACAACAGCTATCTTGTAGGAATGGGGTTGTCTTTATTTTCCTGTTATTACACTTTCACTTTGATTGATCCAAGGGTGGTTACCCTAGACTTTAAGTTGTCCTGGGAGGTGTGTCTTTTAGTATGATTATGTCCTATTTTTATTAATAATGTTTGCCCATACCTTGAGAACAATTTGTCATGTTTATTTCTCAGATTTCACCAAATGTTTCCTTAAGTTGACAATGTCAGTAGGCCCCATTTAGGCCCATTGTTATTCTTATTCCACAAACAAGGCCCTACACCAATATATTTCATGAGTTATCATTAGCTTAAGTTGACCATAGTAGGTAGGCCTCATTTAGGCCCTTTTGTTGTTTTATCATTAGAAGTTGAAACACATTTAGTTCTTAAGTTGCCCGAAGTAGGTAGGCCCCATTTAGGCCTCTTGCTGTTTTCATTCGACACATAAGTCCCAACATCACTAGATTTCACCAGTTATCACTAGAAGTTGAGGCACATTTAGTTTGAGGATGCTTTGGATAGTTTCTGTTCTTATCAGATCAAATCTTAGATATGTTTCAGCATTCAAGTCAAGGGTGCTTTGATTTGTTTTTAGTTAGTTGTTAGATTTGTATTCCCTACATTAAGTTTCAGGTGGAATTTCTTTAAGTGGTCATTCATTTTAGAGAGTTTTTTGGTTTTTGATTTGTTGATAGATTGTGTTGATGTTTGTTTATATGGATGTTATTGTTTATAGATGTTCGCAAAATAAAGTCTAAGGGTGGAATGTGTTGACAGGGTTTTTGGCCCTAGTGGGCAGTAGTATAGACTTTAATCTTGCTCACATCTAGGATAGGTATTCTTAGCTTGTGTTGGCCCTTTTAAGCCCTTTTTCCAGACCTAGAAGAGGATAGCTGCTTAATATGATGATAGATCCCTTATTCTTGACTCTAATCTGTTTATTGCCTATTGGCTTTGACATACTTGCTTATGGTAGAGGTTGGATCCTATGGTCCTGACTTTATATTACACATTGGTATGGTTTATGTAGGTACTCTGACAGAGCTAAGGGGTAGTTCATCCTTCTCAGGCGTACAGGCCCAGAACTAGACAGACTCCATGTTGATGAAGCTGAGAGGTTTTCAGGGTAAAGGTAAAGTTTATAGTTAAGGCTGTTTGTGTGCTAGAGGAAGACCGGTTAGGACTGCTTCTTATCCGAGAAATGTGTTTTTCTCTTGGGCCCAGACGTAACAAGCAGCTGGCCACTGCGGTTGCGTGGAAGCCTGGGAGCTGGCACAGGAATTCGGTAGGAGGCAGCCCTCTGTTGGAAATTTCCATGAGGGGAGAGGAATCCATATTAGCGAGCTACAGGAGAGGAGGAGTGTTCATTCCAGCTTGTGTTCAGTCCAGCTTGTGTGCAGCGCAGCTTGGAGGTCAGCTCAGCTTGGAGTCAGAGCAGAGTGGTTCTCACAGAGGAGAGAACAGGATGTCTGCTGGAGCTGCAGAATAGAGTGCAGTTCTGGAATGGAGAAAGAAGGCAGATGATTGCTGAAGATGAGGAGAGAGAGCAGTGCAGAGAGCATCAAAGAAGGCTGTCAGCTGGAGCAATTGAACTAGAGGCGTGGTGATGTGGTGACGGAGGGAGAGACAGAGAGAGCCCTGATACCACCAGAGTCAGAGAGAAATCTTCCTTCTAATAGGTGAGGTAGTCTGAACTAATTCCCTTCACACTTACATCTTAATCTTGTCTTTATTCCCTAGGCTTTTGTATTGCTAATCCTTTTCCTTGCAGCGGTGTGTTCTATCTATAGTCTTTGTCAGTTACATGTGGATGTGTCCATTATAATACAGATCTGTGTATGTGTCTATATTATTGTCAAAATAAAGATGACCCCAGTTCTTAGTGAACTGACATGTGCCTTGTATTCTTGTTCAATCATAGTAATCTAGTTCTCCTAGTCAGGCGTTGTTTGCATGAACGGATGTGAATCCCGGTCAGGTAAGGAGTGACTGAATAAGTAGGGAGATAAGGAACATTTGATGCCAGGAGCAGAAGGCACATATTAGTAATTGGCTAACTCCTAATATTGTAGTAGCAAGCCCTTAGTGAATAGTGAGAGAGACTTCCCAAGAGAAAACTGAAGGTATTCATAGGAAAGTGGTCGTCATTGGTAAGTGGCGTTAGTGAGAGCACTGATTGTGGTCAATGTGTATACCCACAGGATTGTGGCTTGTGTTAAGTGAGAGCACCGGAAGGAGACGGTGCGGAGGCCTGCCGGATTGCGGGCCGTATGTAAGTGAGAGCACCTAAGGTAGAGATGTGTGTAGGTCTGCCGGATTGTAGACCAGATATAAATGAGAGCACTGGGGCTGCAGACCCATGTGTGTAATGAGAACACCAGGGAGGATCCTGGTGTGTAATGGTAGATAATCAGAACTGCCCCAGGGTAGAATAGTCTGGACCCATGTGGTCGCGAGACTATAAGGTATGAGTGTGGTGTAGGGCATGGATGTCCTTAGTAATCAGTAAGTATTCTTAGTATCCCTATAGATTTAGTGGTGTTTCTGATAATATGAGCTTGTATATTGCGAATTCCCCATCCTCAGGTAGGTACCCAGGTGCCTGGATAGATGGTCCTGAGGAGGGATGTGGTTACGTTTTGGCCAGGTTGGTGTTGCTCAGTGAGCTGGTTCTATCTGGTCTGAGAATCTGGTCATTACACCATCCCTTTATTCTGCCATCATTTCACTTGTCCATTCACTATCCATCCATCCCTTTACTATGCCATTCTTTTATCAGCCCATTCACCTATCCATCCATCTCTTTACTCTGCCACCCTTTTGCCTGTTTCTACCATCTATACATCCATTTATACATCCATCCATCCTTCCTTCCATCCATCCATCCATCTCTTACGTCTGCTAGCCTTTCACCTGTCCATCCAACTATCTGTTCATTCAATCAACCACCCACCTATCTCCTTTACTTTGCCATCCTTTTACCTGTCTATCCACCTATCATTTACTCATCCTTTCATTCACTGATTCATCAAATATTCCTTCTTCTCACCCTTCCTTCTACTTTTCCTCCGTTCTTTTCTTGTTCTATTTTCCTTGCTCCTGCTTGGTCTTCTCTTCACCCTATTTTAAAGCATTAATGATTAAGTATGGGTGAAATTTGCGGTACGCGAATTAGCGCGAAAGCGAATTCGCAATCCGCAAAATCCGCGAATTTGTGCGAGTATGCGGATTTTAATATTTTTGCGTGTTCGAGGGCCGCTTTGCGTATTTGCGGGTGTTTTTTCAGCGCGCCGACCGCAAAGTTACCCATGCAGTCGTACATGGGTGCAGCCATCTTGTTTCAGTGTTCGCATTGCGTATTTCTGTTTCCGGGCGCTAGTTGCATGCTTGCGTTGTGCGCGGGGTGTGATGTCTTGTTCGCGTCTGTTTTTGCGTGCTCGCTGGGGAAATATCGTGCAAACTTACCCACACGGTGTTCAATGGGTGCGGCCATCTTGTTTTTCATTCATTGCTATGGTTCTGGGCATGCTTTTTCAATCTTCCCCTAATCTTTGCAATCCTTTGTTTCTTTGAACTTTTTTTATCTTTTTTACTCATTATCTATCCCTCTATTTTTCTACATCTATATGTTGTCCTTTCTCCTGCTCTATGTTATCAAATTGCAAATGTTTGTTTTTTCCGAAGAGCAAGAATGCTGCTGATTACATTGCAGGTAAATTATGTTTCAAAATCTTCTGTGATTGCAGGTGCACTGCTCGCCTGCTCAGTGGCGGTGCTACTATGCTTACTTGTTTACAATTTTGTGCTCATTTCACCTCAGTGATTATGTATGAGTGTCCTTTGCCGAACTGCGTAATGCTAGACACTAGAGATTACATTGCAGGTAAATTATATTTCAAAAGCTTCTGTGATTGCAGGTGCACAGCTCGCCTGCTCAGTGGCGGTGCTACTATGCTTACTTGTTTTCAATTTTGTGCTCATTTCACCTCAGTGATTATGTATGACTGTCCTTTATAGAACTGCGTAATGCTAGACACTAGAGATAACATTGCAGGTAAATTATATTTCAAAAGCTTCTGTGATTGCAGGTCCTCGCCTGCTCACTGGCGGTGCTACTATGCTTACTTGTTTTCAATTTTGTACTCATTTGGCCTGGGTGATGATTATGTATCAATGTACTTTACAGAACTGCGTAATGCTAGACATTAGAGACTGAAGTCCAGTCCTTCCTTTGCACCTCTGCCACTAAAAAGAGATAGTGGTGGTGATCATGACGGACTGTGTCTCTCATTTCGCGTGCTGCGGAGTGCTGCCTGCCGGTCCTAGTAGAACCTTTTTGTAGTTGGTTTAGTGAGTTACATAACTTTCCAAGTAGACGGTCCGCGAATCCAGCAATACTATATCCTAGTAGACCACATCAGATATGGGATAATACATTTAGTGCAATTGTTGTCTATTTCCCCGAAATAATTTCTTATTGTTTTAATAAATGTTTGATTTGGTTGACAACAATCATCCATGTTTGTGTCTTTCTTTTATGTTGTACATCAGCTTCTCCCAGGGGAAAGAGGACACAGGAGGAGGTAGCAGCGCCGGCGGAGCAGGAACAACACCAGGAAGGCGAGGATATGTCCGCTGAGGGCGCCTCTGCTGGCCCCAGTAAGTTTTCCTGTTAATAATAATAATTGTACTTCCCTATCTTTTACAGCACCTATTTTTTCCAAACGTTCCTCATTCTATTTTTCCTAAATCGTCTTTGATCTTCTTGTAGACTGTTTCTAAATTCTTATCCTGCCTCTACTATGAATCCCTGTGGTACTACTAGATTATTATTAGTCTGTCTGTGTAGCTAACTAAGCGTGCACAGTTGGCAAAAGGTGTTAAACAAAAATCATAATCTATTCAGCAATAGCTCTATGCACTGAGTGCAGTCCTCTGGGTTGTCCATAATATCTATTGAAGTCTTCTAAATGTTTATGCTTTGACAATTCCCAACAATAAAATGTCAAAGGCCACCAAGAATAAGATACTAGTTTGCTTTTTGATTGGATAGGAGGACAATCCATACTACTACTGTTGCAAGGACTATTCTGCACAAACAGAACTATGGACAAGAAATAGGGCATTGGTTATAAATTATAATAGACGCAGTTAGACTTTCCACATACCTCAGTCATAACAGAAGTTGAACCCCCAATCTCCTTACTGACTAGCTAGTGTGTCCGAGCCATTATTTAGCTCCTGAATGCAGAGATGATCCCCAATGAATATGGAACCCAGAACATAAGACTACGGAGTCAGAGTCCCGACCTCTCAGAGCTATGGACTCATGCTTGCAAATAGCAAACTATTTTGCTAACTCACTCATGACCAAAATCGAGAGTCTATGTAAGTTTTAAAGCTTTATTAAAAGTAAAAACTTTTATTATAATCAACTTCATATAAGATAAATGGTGAAGGATTCAAAACTGAAAAGTGACTGATTTCACAAATTAATTGTTGGAGAGCCCTCACATAGTTGGAACTTAAAGTCTTGGTGGGGATGAATCGTTGACGACTCCGTCCAACTTGATATGATGATGATCTTGCTCTTGTTCTTAGAAGAGAAGCTTCGGTCTGTTGTGAGAAAAATGGTGCGTGTTAAAAAGCAAGCATTCATCAGTTGTGCCAAAAAGTGTAGTATCGCATGTTATGGCTAAGCATAAATAAAAAACACCCTTCCCTGAAGAAAGGGAAATTTGTAGTTTAGACTAGAGTCACAAATTAGTAAATTTGTTTATGTAGTACTAGTAACATTTTTTCATTCCAAGACAAAATAGGGAGTGGTGTATATGGCATCTAAAAATATGAAATGTATTTTCTAAGTGGAACATCGGCACAGCCAAGCACCAGTGCCGTGGCCAGCGCGGAGGTGGGCACTCCAGGGTCGGATGCAGTGCAAGAGCCATCAGGAACTGCTGTGGGGGATGCCACAGGAGTGACGGGCAGTGGTAAGCAAAGCTATTATATTCTGTTACGTATTGAGATTGCAGACTGCAGAGTGGGCTCTCTGCAGTGGTGTATAATATGTTTTACAGTACAAGTACACTTTACTGTTAAGAAAACTTACAAATTTAGAAATAGGGCGCATATTACCAAGGACCAGTGTTAAAATTATCGCTGTTTTATCGGCAGGAAACTGCTGATAAAACAGCTTTAATGGGCTTGATAATACGCCCTTGTTAATTCTCATAGAAGCTCATGTTTTTGTGTTAACATGGGCTTCTATGGGAATTAACAAGGACGTATTATCAAGCCCATTATCCATATAGTTCTAGTAGAATTCCTGAAATTCCCACTAATGTTAGAGCAGAGGCCGACAAATTGGGAGGTTAGATAGGTACAGGCCACAAATGTTATGTACTGTGCTTGCAAGTTGCTAGTGCTACTGTGACACAACTTTCTGCCAAATTGTTTTGTGTTAATCTTAAAAAGCATTGGTTACAGTATGTTTTTCTTTCTTCATATGGATGCTCCTTCCAAACTAACACAGAAGTAGCTGGATAGACGGGCACGGCAACAGAAGCTGGAGGTGAGTGTTGCCAAATATTGGCAGCTGGTGGCCCAGGAGGAGGAGGACACGCAGTCTCAGTCGACATCTACAACATCCGAGACAGCTGCATCCTCCTCCGCTCACCCTGGGTCATCCAGTCAGCCAAGCCTTCAGCGGTACGGATCCGTGGTACCGCAGCTACCCGCCACCGCCAAGCAGCAAAAAAATCAGCTGCCTCCCACAGCAGGTGCAAGGTGCAGGTGCACTGCTTGACCCTCAGGGTGTCCAACCTTGAGCAGGAGGTGGAGAGACTAAAAATCCTGCTCAAGGACCTCCGCAGGGAGCATCGGGACCACCTGGCAAAAGGACACCGCCGGCGGCAGTAGAGGAGGAGAGACTGTCCCTTGCCCCTTTTTTAAAGACTTTTGGGGGGGGTGGGAATTGTGCATTGGGGTTTTGGAACTTTTCTTCAGGACATTTCATGGACATTGGTTGGGGTTAGGGAGGGGGGTGGGTCGGGTCTTGTGGGTTAGTTTATTTTTGTTAGGGTGTAAAAAATTATTTATTTTCAACCTAAACATAGCATACACGTTTTTACTGTTTTGTGGGGGAGGCGGGGGAGGGTTAACTCAACTGTACGTTTGTTTTCCTGAAACTTAACTGGCTGGTTGATTCAAATTGTCTAATTGCCCACATTTTTTTAAAAGTGCCAGTGACAGAGTTAGTGAATTCAATTATCCTAGTACTTTACTAGTACTACCGTCAGTCTCTCCTCTCCTCCTACTCCATTATTCCTCCTCCCCCAAAATGCTTATCTTACCTGTGATTTGTGTTTGAGAATAGGGCAAGGCACAGGGCTGGGTGCATGGCAAATGGCGATTAAGGTTGAATCCTGGACAGATGAAATGTCATCGTTGTGGTGGTGGTAGTAGTAGTGGTACACTACACACTGGTAGTAGCAGCATATGAAAAAAAAGGAAATGAAACATTGAGTGGCCCGAGCATAGCATTAGAACAGTACGATAGATAGTACAGTAGACAGTAAGAACATATCCTCGGATTCCTTCACCATCCTTGAGATGTATTTTCTGTTGCTTTGTCCTTATCCTCCCCAGCAAGTGTGTGGAATTATTGTTGTCTTTTAGTCACACCTCAATGAAAACCACACAGCCCGGGGGAAGAGGGTTAGGGTTTGAAAATTGGATGGGAATGGGGGTTTTTGGGACGGTTTTGTGGAGAGAGGGAAAAAAACACAGCATGGATGGACAAACAACAAATGAAGAAAAAATTAATCTTTGGATACGAAGATATCCATAAACCTTTTAAGGGACATAAAGGAAGTGCATGCGCTACTGCATACATGAAAATGTTTGCTAAATGGATGGTTAGATTACTTAAAAGTAGTACTACAACTTAGTTACTAACTATGAAGAAACAATGTGACAGTACAGGGCTTCAGTAATTACGCAATTTTACTTGCCTATCTGCCCTCAGAGAGAATAAATACTTAGTAGTACATTAAATTAGTCTTAAAAAGAGCAAAGAAAAACTTATCAAATAGCTGGAGGGATGAATTTGAAGCAGAGAGCAAATAAATGCACAGAGTCACACTCAGAGAAGTTCACAACAATAACATTATTTAAAAGATAAGGAGAAGTGAAGAGGATACTGTAACTGTATGTTGTAGTTGTCCTGATCAATTTGAGAAGTTGCATTCATCCAGCCATTCCTCTTCTTCGCGGTACTCCTCCATTCCATCTGACGCTCCGTCAATCAATCTTGGTGACCAGACACACTGTCCACCGCCTGCCTGGCGGATGCGGAATCGCGGATCGCTAATGGTAAGCCTGAGTTAATCGTTTTTCCCATTGCACATGGTAAAAGCCGGCCTGTAATTGTTGATGGAAAAACAGGAAGTGAAATGAAAACACCACAGAGAAGAAAATATAAGGTACGGTGTGCTGTAGTGCAAAAATAACACTTTCAGTTTCAGAGATGACAGTATTACATACAAGCATCATCATTTCTAAAGTGCGTACTCTGAGTCTCCTAGTTTTCAAGGATAGTAATTAGCAGACAGCAGGCCAGGGCCATGCAGACGGTCAAGGAAGGCACCACTGAGTGAAGCAACCTGATGTAGCATACCTCTTTGACACAGACAGACAAAGCATAACAAATTGTATGCAGCAAGCCACAATTTTACATGAACTGCTGTCTGGACTCTGGCATAATACCGCTGCACTGGCTCGACCACTCCATACCATGACTAGACAGACATGTAGTTCTGTTGTAGTTGTTGTTGACTGGTTTACCTGTTTGCCACTCATGAAATAGCCATAGTTCTTCCGTAAACCGACGATGATGATCCATTCATCCCAGTGAGTGACTGTAAATAAAAAAGATATTATGTATCTTTCATCATCAAGACTCATCATCATCATGTATATTTGCATACTCAATGTTGTTCATGCAGTCGCAGTCTACACACACAGTGACTCCAAGGACATTTTGCATATTAAAAAATGCACCGTAGTGGCCCCTGCAGTAGACGAATTTGAATTAAACAAGGTAAAAAACACAGAGTAGCCTTGAGTTACATTTAGGGGGTCATTAGGATCGCGGACGGACTTGAGTCCGTCCGCGACCCCAGAGCATGAGGGAACGTCCGCATGGGCTGCGGCGTTCCCTCTGTGCAGATTAGGATGTGACCGCCAGGGTAGCGGTCACATCCTCTATTTTTAACATTGCTGCGGGTGGAGCTTCAAGCTGCACCCGCAGCAATGTTAAAAATGCATGCACAGCATTTGCGTGCACAAAGCGGCAGGCACCGCGCGGTGCCTGCTGTATTGTGCACGCAAATGCAGGGGGGTAACATAGGTACCCCCCATGTGCACCCCCCACTACACCTAGGGGGCCCGCAATGGGCCCCTGCAGTGCAGTTACACATGCTTTTCCACGGCGGAAAAGCCGCAGCGGAAAAGCATGTTCCCAAGCACATCCTAATCTGGCTGACGGTGTCTAAGAGACACCTTCACCATTTTAGTGCTTTCCGCCACCGCGGTTGTAAGCCAGCCGCGGCGGAAAAGCTGCGGACAGAAACCAGGACCCACCAGCCATCCTAATGTGGCGGTGGGTCCTGGTGGGTCCGCAGAGGATTTTCCGCATCCTCCGGGCCGGCGGTGGCTTCCGCCTGCCCGGAGGATGCGGAAAATCCTCCATCCTAATGACCCCCTTAGTGTGTAAAAGATTAAATAATAACAGAAGACATATGATGATTCATTTCATGCACAACAAACAAACAGCAATTGCTTTTATCATAGCCAGACAGCCAGTGCTGCTGTCCACTGCAGTGCATTCCATCTCATTATTCATTACCTGTTCCACTTTTTGTCCGCATCTTGTTATTCTTAAAGTGGAGGCCCACAGGGCAGCCTCTCGTGTGTGTCAATCAATTTAAGAAGTAACTGTCAGCAATCAGCATATAGTCAGTAATTCCAGACCCACTTATTTTTAGGGGACTCGTCTACGAAGCAACCGTTTCTTCATTCTGCGTAATCCAGCCATCTGCCTTGAGGGAAATAGATAGGGGAGTCTGGAGGAGGAGGATAGAGGAGCAGGACTGAGTTGTGAACTTGTGAACTTCAGGGTTGCAGACAGCGGCACCTTCAATAAGGAAATAAGTCGAAGACAGTGCTGCCGATGGATTTGTTTTGATTAGAGTTTTGTTGTGGTAAAAGTAGCAAAACAAAGAAGGACACTCAGGAGTAAAAGTGAATAAGGAGTCAGGACGAAAAAGGAAGTCATTTTCAGTTCTCGGTGTCAGGGAAGTGGAGCTTGTCCTCAAACTCTGTTAATTGAGATGGGAGTAGGTCAGCTAACAGAGAATAACTTTCGTCACCTAAGTCGGTGTCCTCTTCTTCCTGCGTGCATTCACGTATTTTGTAATCTGGTGGTATGAAGTGCTGATTCATCTTGATCATTGTTAACCTCTCCACATTTTTGGGCGAGAGGCATGTCCTTATTGAAGTTACAATTGTACCAGCAGCACTGGAAACACGTTCAGAAGACATGCTTGTGAGTGGCCGAGACAAATAATTTAGAGCCAGGTTGGTGATCAGTGGCCATAGAGTCCTTTTCCCATACCAATACAGCAATGGGTTCTGATTAACAAAGACCTCTGTTGGGTCATCCAGATGGGCCTGCACCATACACTCAAGGTTCTCTAGGGGTGGTCCACTTTGCGTACCATCTGTGGCCTTTGCATCACTGGAACGAGCAACCTCTTGATGAGTTAGCCAATCCGCTTTCGACAATATTAGGACTGGGCCTGGTACAGGTGAGGAGGATGATGATACAGTTGCTGGTGTTGTTAACGGCTGTGAGGGAAAGTGACTGCCTTCGGCCACAGATTCAGAAGTGGACTTTGACACTGGATGGCCTGCTGATTCAGTAGTCCTTCTGCCGGTTCCTTCAATTTTCTGCTGCTCTTTTTCGAACCGAGTGGCTGACAGAGCTAGCCAATGTTTGCACTTTGAAACATCTGCTTCCTTAAAAGGAATGAATGCTTTGCTGGCCACTGCCTTTTTGTACTGTGGATCCAGAATAGTGGCACAAATGTAATGTTGTTCTGTATGTAATTTTTTAAGCCTTTAATTGTCAACTAGGCGGCTTAAAAATCTCTCCGCCAACTGATATGCATCTTGCTTTTCAGCATCATCTAGGAATGTTGAAGACACCGCCTTCAGTTGGTGCTCTAGCATGCGCAACAATGAGATAGCTTTGCCCAAAGTACAGTCGTCCCTGCTGACTTCACTTATGAAGACCTCAAAAGGACAAAGCATGTCTGTCAGGCTTTTAACTAGCTTCCACTCCTCCAACTCTAGCCTCATATCTTTCATAGTAGAACCCAGTGCAAAGACATACTCATTGATTACCATCCACTGCTCAGACAGACGCTCAAGCAAGTAGAAGGTTGAGTTCCAACGTGTTACCACCTCCTGGATGAGTCCTCTGGCTGGCAGTCTACGTTCAGGTTGCATGTTCCTCAACTTCTTCCGGGCCTTAAAAGAATGGCTGAAATGTGTGCAGATTCTTCGGCAGGTGGTCAGTAACTTGCTGACTGTGTTTTCTTTTTTCATGAAATCTTGCACAACAATGTTAATACTGTGCGCCAAACACCGCACTCTGAAATAGCCACCCTCATGCATGGCCTTAACTATATTACTGCCATTATCATAACAAATCATGCACTTTCTTGGATGTAGCCATTCATAGACCTTACTCTGAAACTCATCCAAAAGGTGTAGAGCAGTATGAGATTTCTCCATGGCAAACATGGCTACTGTTGCATGTTTCCGAGTAGCTTGAAAAATGGTGTCCGTGTCAACACCTGCATGTAACTTCTCTCCAATCCCTGCAAAAGAGACCCAGTGTGCAGTGATGCACATGTAATCAAGGGCTTGGCAACTGGTCCACATGTCTGTTGTCAGGTGGATAGTGTGAACAG
Organism: Lissotriton vulgaris; assembly: GCF_964263255.1. Lineage (NCBI taxonomy): Eukaryota > Metazoa > Chordata > Amphibia > Caudata > Salamandridae > Lissotriton > Lissotriton vulgaris. The sequence goes on from NW_028245378.1 coordinate 163,275, forward strand.
CACTCTACTGCAAAGCTGCCCCAATCACCTCCAGCACATCTTGATGTAGTGCTGGAACCGCAACTCTGGCAAAATAGGACCGGCTAGGAACCTTCCATTTAGGGCAGACTGTTGCCACAAATTCTAGAAAACCCACCCCTTCCACGAAAGAAAAAGGGAGAAAGTCCAGTGCTAACATTTTAGCCAGCATTGCATTATAAAGACGTGCCGTAGGGTGGTTGCGTTCAAATGGCGCATCCGACCAAAACATGCTTTTAATGGTGGTCTGGACCGTTTTCATACGTGATGATGATGATGCAGACTTCTTCAACCCAGTTAAGCTCATTGATGTACTTTTTCGCATTGGTGTCTCTCCCAGACTCTTAGTGTGCCTCATACATGTTGCAGAGGTAAAGGCTGTGGGCGCTACCACTGCAGTGCTGCTGCCAGGGGTACTGGGTGTACCGGAAAAAATGTCTGTCGCTTCTTCACTCCCCCCTGCACGATCAGCCCCTCGTCATCATCAGATGCAATATGAATGGATACATTTGGATTTGTTGCACTTTTGGCTACCTGGATCTTCCTTAGGTGCGCCTCCCAAATGATAGTGTGGTGTTTTTGGAGATGACCTGTCTGGCCTCCGGTACCATAGTTGGTACCAAGCTTACCCAGACTAACTACACTTTTACAAATCGAACAAAATACCATGTTTTCCGCCGTTTTTCTAACACTAAAGAAGTCCCAAACAGGGGACTGGAGATGTCTGCCGGTGGTGGAAGTGCTACTTTCAGTTTCAATGCCAGATGAAGTGGAGGATGGGCGTGGCTGAATTTGACTCTGTTGTGCACTTACAGCAACACTACTTGAGGTAATGGAGGTCGAGCTGGATGGAGGTCCCTGCCGGCCCTTCTGACGAGAAAATATGGAAGCTGTAGGTAGTGTTTGTGTAGTAGTTAACTGCGTTGGTGGTGGTACCAGTGCCACGCCGCCCACATCCCGCTCAGCAGCATTTCGGGATAGGGTAAAATGTCTGTCTGCTGCATGCCCGCTGGGGCTGGAGTGACAACTGTGATGACTGGGTCGTCGTCAGACTGTTCATCAGCAGCAGAATACACCACTTCTTGTTCGTCATCATCACCCAGAAGTGAAAGCCTTGCGGAAACCTTCCTTTTAGGCTTAGCTACCTTTGTCGGCTCATGGCGTGCCTCACTCTCAGACTGCATTGGTGGGTTCCAAACAACATCAAGATCATCAGAAGGAGGGGGCTTGAAGAAGAACTTGTAGTAGCCCTCATTGACCTTTTTCTTGCTGGGGATCTGGAAGACAATGGATCATCATAAGGAGGAGTGGCTTCCTCGGATGATACCTCCGCTTCAATCTCGATTTCCTGATGTGCCCCTACTTATGGAGGAACAAGCATTGTGGGCAGTTGTGCCACTCCATGAGCCTCTAGTTGCGCCTCTCCATGCGCCTTCCAATGCCCCTCTCCTTGTGCCTCTACTTGCGCCTCTCCTTGCGCCTCTACTTGCGCCTCTCCTTGCGCCTCTGCTTGTGCCTCTACTTGCGCCACTACTTGCGCCTCTACTTGCGCCTCTCCTTGCGCATGTACTTGTGCTTGTACTAGTTGCATCTGTGGTTGTCGTTGCGGCTGTGGTTGTTGAACACTCGTCAGATGAGTTACACCCTGCGTTGATTGGATGCTACTTTCTTGCGATGAGCCAACATCATCACTGGTTGATGGTGATTGAGCAATTAAAGTGGCTGCCTCTGCAGCACTCATGGCCTTGGACCTAACTTGGCGTGGTGGCACTGAGCCCAATGAAGCGGAGGTGCTGCTCCCAGCTTAGTCCCCGGCGGACCCCGCTCCAGCAGGCGTAGTTTTATTTTCCCGATAAAAGTGTCAGTGGTCACACCAGTCTCCGTGGTATGAGGCGCCACTTGCTTCTTCTGCTCCTTCTTACTGGCAGTGGCAAGGGCAACTTTCTTGTTAGAGGAGCTACGGCCACCTTTCTTTGGGCCCATCTCTTCAGATGTCAGAACAGCAGGCAGCAGTTACACGAGTGGCTGAGATGTCTCTGGCCACACGTGACGTCATATGACATTGTGCTGCACACACCGGTGCAGGACTTCTTCCAGGCACTGATGAAGAACGATGACTGATGTGGTTCTCTTGTGCACCTAAAAGCAAATGAAGCAAGAGGAAAATCAGTTAAATAAATGTTACATATGTTGTGCTTCAATTAATATTTGCAACTAGGCATTTATTATTATTACAACAAACCCAGAGACCCAAAATAAAAATTGCAATTATAATCAAAAATGAATGTTTACATTAATAGAAGAGAGACCACACACAGAGAGTTTTTTCATGCACCACTGAGTATCCCTGGGCATAATGGACTAAAGCAAGTCAAACTGGGTGCAGGCCTGAGCACACTGCCTGGTTTCAAAATGGCTCCTTGACCCCCAGCCACATGGCCAGGCCCTGCCTGGACCAGGCCTCAAAATGGCCCCCACCCACATGGCCAGGCCCCAACAACACCCCAAAAAGTAAAAAAACACACAGAAATCACCACAATCCAATGCCATCCATGCCCTCAATGATGTTTAAATTCAATACACTCCACAGAAAGACTAGGTCCATGCACCACTCACTACCCCTGGGCATAATGGATGAAAGCAAGTCAAACTGGGTGCAGGCCAGAGCACACTGCATGGCTTCAAAATGGCCCTTTACCCCCCAGCCACATGGCCAGGCCTCAAAATGGCCCCCACCCACATGGCCAGGCCCCAACACCACCCCAAAAATAAAAAATAAAAAAATCACCACAATCCAATGCCATACATGCCCTTAATGATGTTTAAATTCAAGACACCCCACAGAAAGACTTGATCCATGCACCACTCACTACCCCTGGGCATAATGGATGAAAGGAAGTCAAACTGGGTGCAGCCCTGAGCACACTGCCTGGCTTCAAAATAGCCCCTTGAACCCCAGCCACATGGCCTGGCCCAGGCCTCAAAACGGCCCCCACCCACATGGCCAGACCCCAACATAACCCCAAAAAGTCGAAAAACACACAAAAAACACCACAATCCAATGCCATCCATGCCCTCAATGATGTTTAAATTCAAGACACCCCACAGAAAGACTTGGTCCATGCACCACTGAGTACCCCAGGGGATAATGGGTGAAAGCAAGTCAAACTGGGTGAAGGCCTGAGCACACTGCCTGGCTTCAAAATGGACCCTTGACCCCCAGCCACATGGTCAGGCCCTGCCTGGACCAGGCCTCAAAATGGCCCCACCCACATGACCAGGCCCCAACAACACCCCAAAATGTCGAAAAACACACACAAATCACCTCAATCCAATGCCATCCATGCCCTCAATGATGTTTAACCGCATCGCTGCGGCGGCTTTTCCCGCTGTGCGCGGCATTTTTAAAAATCCCGCGTAACGTGACAAAGCCAGCTCGTCATCCGCGCAGCGCAGGTAACGCCCATGACGAGCTGGCTTTGTCATCCGCAGGGAAGGGGTTAAATTCAAGACACCCCACAGAAAGACTTGGTCCATGCACCACTTACTACCCCGGGGCAAAATGGATGAAAGCAAGGCAAACTGGGCACACTGACTGGCTTCAAAATGGCCCCTTGACCCCCAGCCACATGGCCAGACCCTGCCTGTACCAGGCTTCAAAATGGCCCCCACCCACATGGCCAGGCCCCAACAGCACCCCAAAAAGTCAAAAAAACACACAAAATCACCACAATCCAATGCCATCCATGCCCTCAAATATGTTTAAATTCAAGACACCCCACAGAAAGACTTGGTCCATGCACCACTGAGTACCCCTGGGCATAATGGCTAGTGTGGCTTTACAGGCACCCCAAAATAAAATAAAAAAAATCCACATATAGTGAGAAATTCAATGACATAAATGAGATTTAACTTCAACAAAACTCATAGAAACAGTTGTATCATGCACCCATGACTAACCCTGGGCCTAATGGGTACTGTGGCTACCCACAATATATATTTTTTTAAGTTGTGAAATAGTTTTAAAATTGTAGTTGCAGCAACTGCAATGCCCCAAACAAACAACACCAACTTACTTGTAAAATCTCAAATTCAAAAGTGATCCAAAGTCCAAAAAGTCCTCAAATACAAATATCCAGCAGCAGCCAAAAAAAGTAATCCTTCCAGCTCCAGATCCAAATGAAAAGCGACCAGGACATGGGCAAATCACTGGGAGGAGCCTGCTGGACAGGAACAAGAAGTTGGAAACTCTGGGGCACTTCCTTCCTCCAACACCCCCAAAAATGGACTCCTCGCACAAAAAAGTGCAGCCAAATGTCAATCTGAGGAGTTATTCTGATCAAAATCATCAATTTCAGAAGGGCTATGCTGCCAGCGGTGGATTTCTTGTGCAGAATTGCAATTTTTGCAAGTTCGGGAAAGAGAGCTGTTCAAATCTCCCGCTGGAAGTCATCTGTGCGCCGCATCTACGTGTTCGCAATTGTTTTCTCCAGCGATGCGTGATCGCGGGCCCTTATGACATACTCGCGTTGTCAAACTCTCGCTGTGCAAGATGGCGGGCCGCGATGACGTACTCGTGGTCGAAAAACTCTTGCGCGATCACGCAGCAAGATCCAAACTGGCGCAGCACACTCAAACCAGGAGGAAAAACAACTCGGCAAACTCAGAATCACGGTAAGTCAACGCCACGCGCGCCATATTGTATTTTTCAAGCGCGACCAAGCAAAAAAATCCGCCAGCTTGCGAATTGCAGATTTATGGGTAAATTTGCAAGATTCACGGACCGCCAATTTGCCAAAAATCCGCAAATTCTGCGAACGGAACGGATTTTCAGCCCATACTGATTACTGATGAGCGATTGTCTGCTGAGTTGCAGACAAGGGAGGCAAAGTGCTGGTTTGATGACGCCCCTGGTCTTTATCATAAGTGAGGTTGCCTGCTTTTCATTCATCTGTAGAAGAGAAACTAAGCCTGATGTCTCTACATCCACAGAAAGCAGCTAATTAAAGTGTTTTAAAAAGACTATATAAAATGTAATGTTCTTGCATGTATTGAGAAAATTGCAACCAAATGTACAAATTTCAAGGTGACACAAACTCATGCATCAGAGGTATGTGAAAAAATGTATATTGGTAAAGCAGAAAAAAATACCCTCCAAAAGTAAGTAAAGGCGTGTCAATCATAATTACCAGAGGAATCTATACCTAGAAAAATATTCTTTGTGGGTAATTGTCATTTCTGAAGCATCAATGTTCTTACTTCGGGAATGAAAGGACACCTGACCATCTTTTGATGACGAGACATAGCACAGAGTAAAATCTTCCCTCCAAGAAATGAGGATGGGATACTTCCTAAAACCTCTAATTGTACTTCAGAGAAATGGCGAGTTTCCTGGAGCATCTTTCTGAATATGTTTCCCTGATGTGCATTGGACCTTAGCATGATCACTCAACATATCATCTACCTTAGTGAGTATGGTAACGCCCCCCTCATTTTTATTCACTGAACAATGATTAGACTCCACCCTCTTGAATAAACGTCTGGAATTTATACCTCATTCAAAGTTGTGTATCTCCCATTACGAAAGGACCACATAGGCAGGCACAAATATCTCTGTATCATATGGAGATGCAATACAACAGTTATCACTTCAGAAACGGGGACTGGGGAACCTGTGCTCCATAAATAGCCTGTACAAGAGCAGCATATTCAGCAAATGCCTCTGTGACATCATCATCCCATAATATTAAAAGTTACACCTCTTAAGGTTTCACTCACTTCCCAGAGCTTAACGGAGGATCCATAAGCTCTTTTCAGAATGTTAAATTGTGGCTGCTCTTTTTAAGGAGTGTCTCATATTCCTTCAGGGTTACCATACCACACTCACACTTCATGGCCCAAGTGACAGAAATATGCCATATTTAACCAGCCATGCAGGTAGATCGGTAAATGACAATCCTGTAGCTCTGGGAAAAACCAGAGCATTACAAGGATGTTGTCACTCTAAAGGTAGTGCCTCCGTACTGTGTTATGTGTAAGTGCTGACACTGCTTCCGGCTCCAAACATGTATCCTTCTACTTCTATTGTTGGCAAATGGCTGAGTTAATAAATACCATTTTAAACAAAGAAAAAAGAAAATATACCAGTTTTAGTAAACTGAGCGAACAGTTTCTTGCACCCCGCCATTAACCACTTATGACTTCATATTTTACATCTGTCATCACATGTTCAACTTTTTAAATAATTGTAATTGCATTTATATAGCCCTTACTATACCTGACGAGGCATCAACGTGCTTTTTCGTCGAGTAGCAGTTACTCTGGAACCCATAAAGGATTAGTGTTTCATTAGTATAGTGATAATATGGAAGCAATTTGATTGGTGAATATGTTAGTCAGTTATTTGGATAGAGAAGAATAGTGGAGGGATAGAGAAGGGACAAAGGTTTGCATTTATATAGCGCTTGCTACCCCAATGGGGTGTTGAAGTGCTTTTTTGGCGAGTACCACACAAGTCTGAAACCCATATTGTGTAAATGGTGGATTAGTATAGTAAAATATAAAAATATTTTCAGTGGTGGACATGTTAGTCTGTTAAGTGGATTCAGAAGGATAGCGAAGGGGTAGAAGAGGTAAAAAGGTTTGCATTAATATAGCGCTTACTACCCCCGATTAGGGTTTGGAGTGCTTTTTTAGCGTATAACATGCTACTCCAGAACCCATAAAGGATTAGTGGTGAATTAGTATAGTGAAATATGAAAATTAATTTGAGTGGTGGCCATGTTAGTCGATTAAAAAGGATAGTGGAGGGATAGAAGGGAAGGATTTTTTTTCAGTTTTTGAGGTCTTAGCAGTAGTTGGGGGCTTGGGATGAGTAAGAGGGAGGTGGAGGGGATGAGTAAAAGGGAATTGAGGGAGCGTTTAGAAAACTTTGTTTTGGGGAATCGGAATGGTAAAATGAGGTATGAGATGAAGCAAGGAGGGGTGGAGTATGGAAGAGTCTTAAAAGGGTTATTTTGGGGATCATAGTAGTGGTAGGGGGTTTGGGATAAATAAGAGAGTGGAGGTAATGGATATGTTGATAGATGTATAGGGTGAGAGATAGGGTAGTGCATTGGAACGAGTAGTAGAAAGAGGTTTGAGATGAGTCAGAAAGTTGAGGTAGAGAATATATTTAGAGCGGTATATGGTGAAAAATAGGGTAGTGCATTGGATATGCTGAATTAGAGGACAAGTAATAAATAAGTAAATGTAATTATTATACAGATACAAAATTACTAAAGGTATTGATCCATAAGTACATGGAAGGTATTCAGATGCAAAAAGAAAGGGAGTATATGCAGATTAAAGAGGATTAAATAAACTCTGGATTGCAAGTGTTGTATGTATATATTTATAGATCAATAGTGAAGCAATTGTAGATACATAGGTATGATAAAACGATTTACTTAATTATGCAGTCACTGTATTCATGTTAAGAACATAGAATAATGTAACTGCAAGTAATATGTACATTTGTTAAACAAAATAATGAATATCTATGTATGTATAATATATATGCATATACAGATACATAGACGATCTGTTTTTGATTTGGAGAGGGGAGGAGAGTTTGGCTAATGTATTCATTGATAATCTGAATGTCAACTCTTTAAATCTTAAATTTACCTCCAATGTTAGTAAGACCACAGTGAACTTTCTAGATGTTGAAGTTTTTATTGACCAGCAAACAATACAAACTAGATTGCATCGTAAGGCCACGGCAGGCAATACACTACTGCATGCGACTAGCCACCATCCTCGCCATTTGATCCATAGCATCCCCTACGGGGAGATGCTGTGTATCGAACACATTTGCAGCCGAGTACAAGATGTGGTGGAAGCGCAATCAGCTTGCCGATTGCGCTTTCTAGCAAGGTGCTATAGTGATAAGACTATCATGGCAGCTATCAAGCGCACACGGGCCTTACCCAGAAATGAAACTTTGATTACTAAGGCCATGAAACAAAGAAATCAGCCAGTGTCAGAAGATAACACTATTCATCTAATAGTTACCTATAACAAACAACATCAGGCGATTAGAAAAATCATGGGTAAACATTGGGCACTAATTCAGAATGATCCAGTGCTAAAAATGGGGTCCTTTAAGTCACCTACCATCACCAAAAGGCAGAAAGGCAGGATCAATGCTGAATAGCCTGGTTAGTAGCAGCCCTGAGGTAGTGGCCAAGACCGACTGGCTGAGTAGCCGCATAGGTTTCTATAAATGCATGACGTGCAAAGCCTGTAAACATGGGGTTAACAAAAAATCTTATATTTCCCTTTTTTCAGATAGACAGATTTCAATTTCTAAATATTTAACTTGTAAGACTGAATTTGCGATTTACGTCTTGGAGTGCCCATGTGGACATAGGAAGTACTAAACTTCCTGTACACAAGAGAGTACTACAGCACATGAGGGCCATCACGCACTGTGATGAAGCTTACCCTGTATAAAGACACTTTAATGACTGCCACAATAGAGACCTCCAACCTCTACAATACTATGTGTTAGATGCAGTCATGCCCCTGAGAAGGGGTGGCGACAGGGAAGGGATCCTCCATAAATTAGAAACCCATTACATACTCCACCTTGATAGTAAACATCCTAATGGGTTGAATGCATGGGAGGATCTACATACTTGCTTATAGACTATTGTTAAATCTGTCTTCCAGTTATCGCTCTGTCTCAAATGAATCACAAGCAACGTATTTGGTATTTGTCTATTTTATAAGGAAATACATAATGAATGTTCTGGTTTTTCAACTTATTGATACATTGATTTAATTAATATAATCAATTTTATTCAGCACCCAATTATTTTATACAAGTATTTTACTGTTTATTGTTTTTTAAATAGTGGCTTGCATATTTTTAGTACATTTGTGGTTTGCACAGGCTTTTTGCATTATTGTTTTGCACATCTTTGCACGTTGCCTTTGATAAACATTACTTACAGTATAGTATGATACGTCATTTTACATTTTATCAATATTTAGTAATTAGTAGTGTCTTTGCTTTGGAATAAATTTACTGAGGAATATCCATCATATTATACATCTGTAGCAATTGTATTTTACAATTATTCCCAGAAACAACCACAGAAGGCATGTTATTTATACATGAGTTAGTGTCAAATACGGTTTTAAATTGCAATTTTAGCACTAACTATGTTGACTCTTATCTTTCCTGATTTTACCATTGATTTGTGTAAATAGGTTGTTGCACTTTTAAAGCATTATTTATTGATGTTTTTAAAGCAAATGCTTGACATTATATTTTGTCTATGTCTATGATGTCGTTGTCGATTGCAACTTGCACTATCACTTTAAATTTATGAATATCACTCCATAGCGTGTCATGTGATCAAGGGCCAAGGGGGCCCGAAACGCGTCATGGCTAAGGTGCGGGGTTACTTACACGAATAAAATATTTGCACCTTCAAAATTTGGGTCCGCTGTCGTCCTTCTAACTCCTCAAGGTGTTGACTTTCCTGTGTATATATATGTATATATATATATATATATATATATATATATATATCATCACGCTCCAATTCCTCCTCACATAAGAGAAAGACGACAGCACTCGGGGGTTACTCTTCGAAAAGGTGCAGGTTTATTTATTTCTTGCAGGCACCCTCCACAAACGCGTTTCGGCGTGCTGCCTTCGTCAGTGTGGTAACAACGTTATGCATTCTTAGGTGGATTATATATGACATTTTCACTTTCTGATTGTAATCATGAAAATCGACAGAGGACAACCCCACTTTGGTGACTGTAGGCGCCATCTTTGAATATCAATGTATGCAACCTAAAGATGTTATACAGGTTGTGCAATAGAGCCCATAGATGGGCAAATCCATACAGGACGTGGGTATACACAAAAATTATACTGTTCAAGGCATAAACAGAATAAGAATAAAGCCGTGTATATATATATATATTTATATATGAAAGAAATCCAGACCGCTTCTTGCTGCGGTCTTAACGGGCGTAGACCTCCACTCCACAGTTAGATCAGATAGATGTTAAATCATCGAAGCTACAACACCGATTCAAGTGCCAGCAGTGCAAAATTTATTTTTCAAAAAGTGTGTCAGAGCAAGTGCCCTCTCTGACGCGTTTCGCTGCGCGAACGGAGCTTGGTCACATGACGCGTCAGGAGTAGGCAGAGCATTATATGGATGTTAAAAGCCCAAGCGCCTAAAGAAACAGAACGCATGGGTGAAATGTGATGAGAATCAAGCATTAAAACAAACAAATATGGTAAGCAAGATAGCTGCAAATAATCTAAAGAAACAATTAAAGCATAGTGCTTATGAATGAAGAAGCAAAGCAAACCAGTGTAAACAAAATGACATGGTTAAATCCATTCAAATTGAAAAGAACTGTTTGTACAGGCATTGAAACATAGTAAGTTTCGGATTATAAACAATGGAACATTTACGATCCGTATCAAAATTGCACATATAAATAATGTAAACAAATCAATTGCAAGTGCAAGATGCAACTATAATACAATGCAACACTAGCCTTCATAAATAGATTTTATACGATCAACTCTTGCATATCAATTCCTCAAAATGCTTGATTACTAAGGTGCAAGTGCTAAAAAACGTGATCAACACATTCAGATGTTCGATACATGTGATATTAAAAATATAGGCGGTTGAAACTCTTCTAGAACCTACAGCAAAGTGTTCACTATATACTTTCAAAAAATCATCATGTATATACATGTACTCTGTAATACATTTGAATACAGGCAAAGGATAACTCAAAAAGACCAATGATTCAAAAATCAACACAATTATAGAAAATGATGTAATTCATCAAAAGCATTTAAACCGTTAGGAGATCTGGTGTCGAGCAACAGTATAAAATAGGCTTCTTTTTGTCGCAAAAGTTTTTCACGATCACCACTTCTGCCCGGATTAGCGACAGAGCACAATAAGGTGTATTTGAGATCTTTAAGTTTTTTATCGTGCACTGCCTTGAAGTGGCGAGCCACTGGATAATTCATGTCAGAGTTTACTATTACTCGTATGTGCTGCAAGATGCGTTGGTTTGCTTGCAGCTTAGTGCTGCCAATATACGAAAGTGAGCATGTGCAGGTAAGTTGGTATACCACAAAATCGCTGCGACATGTAAGATGTTCTTTTATTGGAATTGGTCTTTCACTAAAAGCTGATGTATATTGGGTGCCATTAACAGCAAACATGCAGGCCCGGCACGAAGTGCACCTAAAAAAACCTGCTTTATTCAGCCAGGAAGTTTTAGGTTGGAGCTCAGGATGTGTTTTATCCAAAAGATCTTTCATGGAAGGAGCCCTCCTAAAGTGATGGCCGGTAGCTTGGGTAAAAATGGGCCTAAGATAACATCTGTTAGAGCAATCGGCCACTCTGACTTCATGATCTTTCTAAGTTTGGGTACCTGGGAGCAGTATATATATATCAACGCTCCATTGTCACTCCCACATCCAGTGCACTCTTCTCCGACGGGTGCGGTCACAGTCGTGACCAACTGTTCAAATGAAAGCTCGTTATTTCTCCCAATTTCGCATAGAGAAAACACCGCACTCAGAGTGAGGGGCTTACACAAGGATTTAATGGCAAAAACAAAGAACAGACGTTTCAGCACTAAGCCTTCCTGTGTAAGCCCCCCCACCCTGAGTACGGTGTTTTCTCTATGCGAAATTGGGAGAAAAAACGAGCTTTATATATATATATATATATATATATATATATATATATATATATATATATATATATATATATATATATATATATATATATATTTTTTTAAGAAGTAGTCCACACGTTATACAAAGCAATACGCATATATAGGTACATATCTATAATACAAATAAATGTTTATATACAGAGACATATGCTGTATATTCCATCTGTTCGCATATGGTGGTTATGTGGGGAAGAGCCAATTCTTTAGTAGCTTTCTGAAGATAAGATGGTTATCCATGGATCTTATGTTGGGGGTACAGAGTTCTATAGTTTGGCTGCTTGAACAGAGAATGATGTTATGTTATTTATTGATTTATATAGCGCACGGCTACTCGGGCAGAGTGTCCCGGCGCTGTACAGATCTGTAGGGAGAGACAGAGCAGAGAATGAGCGCACTAAAGGCTGAAAAGCCAGGTCTTAAGGCTTTTCCTAAAAGATAGGAGATTATCAGCTTTTCTCAGTGAGAGGCGGAGCTTATTCCAAAGCTGCGGAGCACAGGCTCTGTAAGAACGACCTCCAATGCGCGAAAGCTTTACAGATGGAACAACAGCTAGGGCTTGAGTAGCTGAACGTAGCGATCTAGCAGGATGGTAGAACTGAACATGTTTTCTGAGATAGACTGCACCAGTACCATGCAAGGATTTAAAGGTCAATGTCAGAGTCTTGAAGATGATACGTTTCCTCACCGGAAGTCAGTGCAGTGAGTCAAGGAGGGACGAGGTGTGGGATCTGCGGCTTAGGCCAAAAATGGCCCTTGCAGCAGAATTCTGAACAGTCTGTATTCTATTCTATTGTATTGTATGTATTGTATTGTATGCCACCTATTGTTTTTTTCTTGTACCTTGGGATTTTTAGGCGAGGTGCCACTCTAGAGCGGAGGTTCCTTTCTTGAATATGCTTGGTGATTTTATTCTCCATGTATCGCTTTGTGGGTGACACAAAGCAGTTTGAACATTTATCTTCTGGTAACCAGTAACCGATGCAGGGCTTTCAGGGTAGGGGAGATGTGGTCTTTTGGGTTTATATGTAAAAGTAGTCTGGCAGCCCAATTCTGAATCCCTCGTTTCTTTTCATGTTCATTAAAGATTATCTGTGGTAGAGGATATTGTTGTAATCGAGTTTGAACAAAACAAGGGAGATTGTAGCCTGGACCTTGTGGGGTAACCCCTAATGGGGGAAGATTTGTTGCAGAGTTTTTATAGCAACAAAGCTTGATCTTGCTAGTTTGCCCATAACAATACTGATATATGTATGAGTGTGTGTGTTATTTGTGAGTGTGTGCAATAATACACACATATATATTAGTGTCTGGTGTTTTTATTTTTTCAAATTATGTAATAAATTTAACTTGAAATTAAGCTTTACATTTTTATTTAAAAAAAACATATTACTATATTTAAACTACTGAAAGGCATAGCATTTAACGACATCAAGTTAAAATGCCTTAAAATAAAAATGTTATTGTTTGAAATACATACTTATGAATTCAATTAACATATTTACATTAATATTGTATTTTTCATACCCATTTAGGTTAATGCGTTAATGTGCTGTAAATGTTTCTTTTATTAGCTACAGGTTAATATTGAATATGTTTTATTTATTTGGCATTTATACTATATGATAATGCATGTCATTTTTTAAATACATATAAACTTGAATAAAGTTCCCTGCACTTTCCCCATGAGGAACTCTCCTTATCGGTGGCAGAAAGCTCAATCAGCATGTCCTAAGTTACCAATAGCAAATTTGCACTCAGCCTGCCTCTGTGAATTATTCCCTCTTTCTCTGAGGAGTGAAGAAAGGCCTGAAAATTCAGGGAGTTGGAGCCGCTGCAGAAGAAACCCAGAATCCAGATGAAACTGTACATTTGGCTGCACAATTAAAGAGGAAACATGGGAAGCTTTCTTACATATTCAATGAATGGCCTCATGTAACTGACTGAAATATAGTGGCTTTGTAAGCATAGAAAAAAAGTAACAGATCTTCTTCTACAAGTTGCATCAGGAAAATGTTTATCTTTTGCATAAAAGTTAATGAAGCCCAGGTTACACCCCCCCCCCCCCCATAAAAAAAAGAACTCCCTGGCTACTTTTTAGAGATTGGTCTCTCTCAGTACCATCCACCACAAATTTTGAGAGCACTGAAGGGCCACTCAAATAAGAATCAAGCCTTGTGCAGCCGTTTTTAGTTTCAGTATCTATTAAACATTTCCAACCTCCAGAAACTTTTTAAGTTCTGATGTAAACACTTTGATCATGCCCAACCACCAATTTTTCCTCAACTAAACTCTATTGCTGATTGGCTGTGAAACGTACCTACGTAATGGTCCTTCGTGATATTTGAATAGTTTAGATGACAGTTTTATGCCTGACCACACTCTATCACTGGCCGAATACAAATGTTTTTTATGTCACAGTCTACTACACTTGTAAACAATGGGATTCTATCAATGTGAGTGGTGACTAATTTTATATGATATTGTATATTCTCAAACTCGTGGATACACTGCAATTTGAAAATCAGGCCTCTCTGTGAGTGGCAGAATGAGGGCACTGTGTGTTTTTAAAATACCCCTCACCCACTATGAATCCCATAGTGTCATTCTCCCATCATTGGGGTCTTCCCGTCCCTCTACGGGGCGGGGCGTGCTTCGACCTACGAGTGACGTGGGAGCACTTATATTTTTGGCAATAGGCTATGTGATGTGATGAGGATAGTGATATGTGTTAGGGAGTGTAGGGACCTATTTACGTGAATGGTAGTGTAAGAAAAGGGTAAACATTTCCTGGCTAGTCGAAAAAATTAACTTTAATGGCTTCACAAGCTGGGAACATTAAAAAGGGGGTTAGTAAGTAGAATTACAAGTGTGGTCTACTTTGCCCACATGACATTTTTCATAGGCAGACCCCTCCCGTCTACTCATCAGGACCTCTGTTGATCCCTACAAAAAAACTGAATTCTAAACTAAATGTTAAATGCCTATGGTCCTAAAACTTAACAGCAAAAATCGGCTGCTAGGTTTAGCCTCGGGGCTTGAGTTGGCCCTTAGTGAGGCATTATCATGGAAGATGACCTAATATGGTCTATTTGAAGTGTGGTGATAGGGCCTCATAAGCCTGCATCTCAGGGTGATTAGTTGACTGGTTAGTGACCACATGCCTAATCTGGCTTTATTCCATACCCATCAGCAGCTCCGTGGATGACATGGCTTGGCAGTTCGGGCTGGACTGTTCCCATGAGGCACAGGGTCAAGGCTGATTTGCATATGGCCATGTCTGAACTGGGGTGGTGTGGAGTGCAAAAAAACGATGGATTTAGGCCCAGATCTCTGTACTGGGGGAATGTATGACATTGTTCAGCATTCTGGCCATCAACTGTTGTTTTGCATTTTGTCACCACGAGTGGGGTGGGTATGCTCAGACGTGAGTCCCATGCTCTCCACACCACTGGAGTCAAGGTATCCTGGCTGAAGACGGCTGATAGCCAGAAACCGGTCTTAGGATGCTTGATTCCGGTCCAGGAAAGACATGGCTTGGCAGTTCGGGCTGGACTGTTCCCATGAGGCACAGGGTCAGGGCTGATTTGCATATGGCCATGTCTGAAGTGGGGCGGTATGGAGTGCAAAAAAACGATGGATTTAGGCCCAGATCACTGTACTTGTTGCGTGCTTATCTAGGTTCCTGATCGATACTGTGACCTTATGCCCCTATTCGGCTATAAAGCCCTTTATTCCCTATATTGGCATAACCGTTCAAGTGCGATTTTCTGTAAAGTCATCTCTGGCCTCACACGAACAGAGCCACATTCCAGCATGACTCTCTGCTACTTCCTTTGCGACCAATTAGTGCAATGACAGAGCAGCAGTCACTATCTGATATTCCTAGATAACACTCCGAGTTCTTCAACAAGATAAAAACTTAGCAAACCTGGAAATCCCCGCTTGCTATGTTTTGATTAGTAATGGAACTCTAATGAGCAACTGATAACTGTCACTTCCTAGTGACATCTTTAATTGACGTCTTATGTCCAGCAAACTTGCGTCAAACCCGGCACCTGTCAGGTATAAATATTACCAACGTTGCCTTAAGCAATGAGCGAACCTGTTGCTGATGCCAGCTGCCTGCATGACCCCGTGTTGGTAACAACTAGCACTCTGTCGCTGCAGCCTGCTATCCTGTGGTGGTGAAGCTACTGATTACCATTATCGCCGCTACAGCGCGAACTGTGGTTCAGTACGCTTGAGGAGCCGTGCAGCCGTCCTCTGCGAAGACATCCAGCCCAGCTGCCCGCGGACGCTGTCACCCCTCCTTCCTCGACGCGCTGAGAGAAGCCGCTGCATTTCTCGTGCAGAGAAATCCAGTCCCGGCGCTTCCGGTTTACCCTCGCGGGTGACTGGGATATCGAGAGAGACCCCTGAAGGAGATACCAATCCTCCATCATTCTATTCAGAGGTATGGTGTTGACTAAACCCTTAGAAGAGAATTCTTGAAACAAACCTTGGCAAAACCAACTTAACTTAAGCTACTTACTTACTCCCCTTCTCACGTGTTAGGCTTAGGTCAGGCACACTGGGGTAGGCTTAGTTAGAAGCACCAGTTGAGTATGTTAGCCTAATGTATATATGACTGTATATATGTTTTATTACTTTTAAACCATTGTATGGCTAAGAAACCATATCAATGCTTTTACAGTTCTATTTCGCAATACTTATCTTACTGTACGTACTTTTTATAATAACAGTTATTGCAATTGTGGCAATACATTTCTCTTGTACGAGAAGAAAGACTGTTCAATAAATGTTAACCCTTTATTGATAAACGCCCGTCTCTCTATTCTCTACATATTGTGAAAGTAAACTGCACTAGACTGACTGAGTGAAATCTATGTCTATTGTTTCACACGACCCTAGAGATCGACTCTTGATCTGAGGAGCAAAGTTGTCATGTTGCACGGTTGTTGGAAAACTGAATCCCTTCTTGTCTGTGCCAAGGAAGCTGATCACTTCCTATGCAGAGAAGAAAGTTTCCAGTGACCTCTGAGCTAGTTGGTAACACAACCCAATTAAGTTTAGCATAGTCAGTGGAGGCCTGGAATATCCGCAGTTCCACGTCGATACTACTGTTTATGTTATTCCAATGCGCAGGGCCTAGTGGGAAACTAGGAACTACACTACATGGCGCCCTAACGTTTGGTAAGGCGATAAACTAACGTAAGACTTGTAGAGTAACTCAGTCGTGCATATTTCACACCCCTTTCTCCCGTAAATACTCCAATAGACGTCTGGAGTGGGTGAAAGGTTAAAATCCGCCCGACCTTAGTAGGAAGAGATTCCTATGTAAAGCTCTGGTTTATTCAACGTTGAAGGATACAGTGTTCCAAAATATTGTGCACCTAATCTTTGTCTCCTTGGAGACCTACTCTGCAAAAACTGCATTCATACAATGTCAGTAGAAAACAACGGCACCTCTGGGGCCGCAGTAGATGCGACTCAGCAAGGTCCCGAACAAGCAGACCCGGATGCTATTATCATCCCGGTCCAGTTAAGAAGATCTATAACTTTAACAACTTATAGAAAACTGACTGACACCTCAAGGTGGTACAGTAATTTTCGTGATAGAGGCTCACGAGTATCGGCAGACAGAGGTATTCTATTCATGGATAAACTTTCCAGCGGTAAACGCTATAACACAAGAGTTTCACTATTACAAAATAGAGGAACCTCCGGATGAGTACGCCCCTTTCGAGGAGGTTGAAATTCCACTTAAATTTCAAGAGCACCTGCTCTGGTTTAATGGAGCCCTAAAACACAATGATCACATTACCAGGCTCGGTCCACTAGGTAGACCAGGAGCCACGTGGCCGGTTCTAGCCAGCTACACACCACATCCTGACATTGCAAAAATGTCCAAGGAAGAGCTGTTAGCACAGCTAAACACATTAATAAAAATACATAGGTAATTAGTCCAATATGTAATACGGACTGCAACAGTCCAGCCAGCTGTTAATTCACACCAGCTGACCCCTCATCAGGGGAACACAAATAAAATTACACCACAGAACATACAGTCATGTCTTGGTAAAACACCCGTAAAACGGGAACAAATTCCTTTCTGGTTAGCCCAGAAAATCACTCAAATAGAGGCAGTATTTCCTGATACTACCCCTATTGAGAAACACAGAATCTTGACCATCTGCCTTCCTATGGGAATCGCACCACACCTGGAGGACTGCGACACTTGGGGTACAGTCTTTGCTTCCATTTACACAAAAACACACGGTGTTCCGTCTATGGCGGTAATACCAGACGTGCTAAAACAGATTCAAAATGAATTCGGTCCAGAGCCCGCTTTAAATCTAGGTATGAAATTACTGAAAGACTTCAAGCAGGTCACGGCTATATTATTAGCCAACGTAAAGGGAGAAGCAGCATCTGTGGCGATCCGCCAGAAGTTGAAGGAAACAGATATAAAAGATCCTGTTGAGCTTGCAAAAATCATAGAAAAATGCTATGAAGAATTAGGTAGAGACAGCTTGGGTGGAAAACCAGTTAAGCCCCAACTGCTCGAAAATCCTGAAAAATTATTTATTAAAAATAATTTAAACACTCCTAAAAAGAGCTGGGATGGAAATAAACAATCCACTCCCAAGGAAAAAGTTTTCCAGTCCAGAGGAAGGTCTCCTCGACGGAGGGAAAGAACTCCGACTCGAGAACGCCAGTCTCCCCAACGGGAGCCCTCTGAGAAAAGATATAACCTTAGAAATAGGGATAATATAAAAAAACCTGACAGATATCAAAGTATTGATACACGTCCCTCTCGATCTCTTCCACAGAATTCGGAAAGAAGAGGACGGTCAGACCCAGGAGAGCACACCAAGTCCAAAGACAAGGAACCTGCTCAAAATAAGAAATCTCAATTTCAGAAAAAGAAGGTAGCCAGTATTAGAGTAATCAACCATGCCGAGAATACTGAGGACACAGTTGAAAAACGGGGAGTGGGCATTGACAATGTTGGACAGTGCAGCAGAAATCAGTATAGCGCGCAAGAACTTGATGAGTCATCTGGAGACAGTGGACACGAATGAATACATTCAGGTTGAAACTGCCGACGCCAGACTTAGCGAGCCCCATAAAATATACGAAATAACATTGCGTATGGAGGGTGATAAGACTAGGAAAATTAAGGGTCTATTTTGGGATAAGCTCTCAAAAGGCTATGATATTCTGTTAGCTGAAAAAGATTGGCCCCCGGAGTTTGTCAGGGAGTGCCCTCGTGGCGAAGAAGTGATTATGCCTGCCTTCTCGAATCACATTCCGATTCACAAAAAATATACATATGCAAGGAAAAGCCCAGGCACCTGCATTGTATAAAAATCATGTAGGATGGGATGAGGATTCACCGCCTCACAAAATCCAACTAAAAAATGAACCAACTGCCCAACGGCAGTATCCCATAAAGCAAGAAGCTAAAAAACAGGTCAGGGAGATCTTAGATCAACTTGAATACCAGGGGGTGATTGAAACATGCACCTCTCAAATGAACAATCCTTTGTTTCCTGTCTCCAAGCCAGACAATTCATATCGTCTAGTTTTGGACTACAGACATCTTAATACATGTTGCAAAACTTTTGCAGTACAAAACTCGCATAGTGCAGCCCTAATGAATAACATAGTTAGGAAAAAATACAAAACGACATTAGACATTTCTAATGGTTTCTTTTGTCAAAACATTGCACCAGAAAGCAGATACTTGACCGCTTTCTCCGCATTTGGGTCGCAGAAAAAATTCTGTCGACTCCCACAGGGGTTCAAGAACAGCCCAGGACTATTCTCAGCTAGGGTAACAGAGTTACTACAAATCTATGATGATGAAGCATTATCTTACGTAGATGATATTTATCTCACAGACGACGACTTGGATACCCACTTGAAAAGAGTGAACACCATCATACTTGGGTTCGCAGCAGAGGGTTACAAATTCAACTTTAAAAAGTCCCGAATTGCCCATCTGACAGTACTATTTTTAGGGTACGAATTATCAAGTGAAGGGAAAAGCCTAGCGGACAACTTCTTAGAGAAGTGCGCTGTACTCCAAGCTCCAAAAACGCTGAAGAATTTACAATCAATACTAGGTTTTCTGAATTTCGGAAGAATTTACATTCTAAATTACGCGGAGAGGGTTAAACCTCTCTACGAACTAATAAAACCTGATTTAAAACAAATCAATTGGACTCAAAAACACACAGAAATTTTGAGATCACTGCAAACAGACATGTTAGCAAAAACAAAATTAGATACACGTGACAACACGATCGATCTTGTAATCCGAGTGATCCCAGGAAGATGCGGATTCACATACCTAACCTCTAATGAGGGAGAAAAGGTACCAATTTCAATTAAATCTCACTTGTACACACAAGCAGAAAAAACATTCAGTCACACAGAAAGAACTGTGAACGCAGTGCAGATCGCATTAGCAAATGAACGAGAACTAGCACACGGCAAACGGATTAATATCCTTACAGCGGAATCCGCCTTCGAGGCGCTATTCAGCCCAGTAAACCTGCCTACAGTGTCACTGGATCCGAAATGGATACAGTGTATAGATTCTCTAGGAGCGGAAGACGTGAAATACTATTTCGCCCCGCAATACGAAGAACTGAATGATTTAGAATATGAAGAAGAATATCCTCTGCCAATCGAAATCCTGCCTCTCCCACAATACGCCTGTATAATCTATACAGATAGCTTTGTACAGCATTTCAACGTAGAGAGAAAATCCTACGATGCAGCATGTGCGATTATTAAAGGTCGTTGGCTGTGCGGTAAATTCAGACCGAAAGTAACAAAAACTGAATCAGTAAAGTACTGTTCGGTTCAAAGAACTGAAATCAGATCTTTAAAGATGGCGCTCGAAAATGCAGAACGTGAATTCCCGATACTTATAGTGTGCGATTCTCATTTTTGCGTCAACTCTTACAACAATAAGCTGCAGACTTGGATCGAAAACGACTACAAAGATGACACAGGTGCCACAATAAAGCATAAATTGCTTTGGGAACAAGTAGCTCTTTTTCACAAAGAACTACAAAAGACTCACGTGATTCACGCACAGAGTCTTCAACGTGATGGCGTTCACGTTGCAGGGAATTCATTGGCTAATACAGCCAAAGCGGAAGCAACTAAACCGGCTTCCGTAGCCACAAAAAAGCGTACAGATAAGTACATAGACGGGGAAACCATGCTGGCAGTAAGAACGACCGTAAAAGGCGACTGTGCAGCACTACCCGTAAACTATCCACTCAATTATGCATACATAATCGATGCAAACTCCGTTCCTTTTGCTCGAATCCCTGGAGTGGGGGACAGAGTAATTCCAAACAGGAGCAGGAGGGGCTTCCTCCTACTCGAAGCACACATGGGGTTGGGTCTGAAACACCAAACAATCAAAGCCTCTCTGAAAGAATTGCAATCAGAGTACTGGTGGCCAGGAATGAGTATAGATATTCAATGTTTTGCTCAAAATTGTGAAGACTGCAACAGAGATCGCAGTAATGAACAGGCCAGTGTAGTTTCAGGATCCCTTCTAGACAGCATAAGGCGGTCTATCTGCGCAATCAAAGAAGAGAAGCGCGTCCCTGTGTACAACGTTTAAGACGAAATACACTTAAGTAATGAGGCCTCCAGCGCTCGGCTGACGCTAGAACAGTTATAAAAGATTAGCGAGTCCATATCGGCACATACGCAATTACCACGTTCCATTCTGACCAGGGTCCTGCTTTCAGCTCTCGAGCCTATAAGGGGGCCATGGCCAGCATGGGAATTGGGTATTCTTGTCCGTCGCATCCCGAAGGGAATAGTGTGGTAGAAAGAAAAAACCGGGACATAAAGCAATCTATAACAGCGAAGGTATTAGGTTCAGGCGCTGGGTGGGTCAAACATTTAATAAGTGTCCAGACTAGTCTTAACAACATGCCAAGAAATTCTCTAAAAGGTTTCAGCCCATACGAACTATTGTTCGGAATTAGAATGAACGTTCAGGACCTCGATAGTCAAATGTCAGTGGTACAAAAAGAAACAAAGCACTTTGATGTAAAAGATCGTTTGGCTGTTTTACAGGAACTGAATGAAACAAGAAAATCATTAAGCAACATAAAGTTAAAGCAACAGCCAAGTACCACTGACGAGGCACCACCCGCAACAGCCCCAGCAAGGCCTGTCTGGATTCCAAAGATTGGGGATCTAGTCAGAGAAAAGATCGCGGTTAAGAAGGAATTTGGGCCTTCTTACAGAAAAGCAGTACCTGTCTTGGCAGTCACCGGAACAAGATCAGTCGTGCTACCGCCCCTTGCTGGTAAAAAGGAGAACAGAATCGTATCCATCGATCTGGTAAAACCACAAGCATGTGGCCTATAATCAACAGTAGGCCCAGTGGACTCCCAAGAAACAACAGAATACCCAAACTTGCAACAATACAAGAGGTTCAAACTGAAAGACTCATCACATTCGATCAGCCTGCAGTGCACAATGAAGGACTATGCAATAATGCCATGGAACTCGTGCCTCTTGAAACACAGATTGAAACAGTTCGTCAAGAAACAACACCAGTCTACACTAATGTGGCATCAGAAAGTGCTACCGAGAGACAGATTGAAAGAACAATCCCATCAATTGACAGAACTGCCTCTGGTTATTTCATCAACTTCGACAACTTCTCTGAAGATTTTAACGACCCCGAAGTGATGCCAGAAACAAAAAAGTATTCTAAAGAAAATACAACAGGACTCCTTCAACAAATCAAAGAATTATATCTGGATTCACCGTTGATTGAGCATTGGATTATTTCAGGGGTATTCATACTCCTACTCTGCCTAATTTTAGTTTTAATTTTAGGAAGGTTCATTACAATTGAATGGACACAGCAAGTCAGAACATCAACCTAGTCCTGAAACCACACAGATCATCCCACGTGAAGAAAAGAGAACTGTCAACAGTAAATGTCATAGCAATTCCAATACCTGGTGGGGTAGTATGGGAGAAAACAGACTATGAGATCTATGGTCCGGTCGAAATCCTGAAGTATCCTCATCAACTAAAGGTTTCCTTAAGTGACTTTGTGACACCAAGTACACTCTCTGATGATTGGGACTTTAACAGTATTAATGACATGATGTCTGATTTAGTAATGTCAGCTAGATTCACAGATCATGATTATTTACAAGGTTCATCTAGTTATGAGCAATTATTCTGTTACACCCACTATGGGGATCATTACTTGCATAAATCTGCACAGCCTAGAAATGTTTTTATGTATAATCAATGGGAGCATTGTTCTACACCACCTAAAAGCAGTTCTAAAGCATTTTTTGAGAAATTCAAATATTTTTCAAGGTTTAACACCAGTAATGCAGAAACGTTTTATTATAAACTGTTAGATAAAACAGGAATGAAAACAATGCTGACAAATTCAAAATTGATATATTCAGAAGCATTTTATGATAAAATGATGACATTTGGTTTTGATTATTGGAAAAATAATATTGAAACGAAAACAATTTGGGGTACAAAAGATTGGCAGGTGCAAGGCTTAGAAGCACTGTTTAGAACCTGCATGATACCAGAACAAATGTTATTTTTAAATGACACTGTACACCAAACATCTTGTCTTGGCCTAGCTAAGATCAAAGAAATGAAAACACTGTCTATACCAAAGCCAATACCTGAAAATACAACAGCTGATATTGAGTTAGACGTGTCACAAATTTTACATTTCAACAGAACACATCCTGATTGGAAAAAATGGTTAATCTGGCCTACAGACACAAATAGCTGTCAAGATAGGTTCCTGAATAAAACACAGGGTTTAAAAATGACCAGATTAGACTCAAGATATTCCCAGAGACAACATCCAGGAATAATAACAACATACAGTGTAGGGAAACTCTGCCTAGAATGGCTAACTACATCCACACTGGCTGAAATTAAGCAACACTTGTCTTTACTAAAAGATGGTGCTGATTTGCGCGATTTCATTCTTGGACCACGCAAACAGCGTCAAAAGCGTTTCATAGCGACCAGTATCTATGCTGCTTACAACGAGGCTTGGAAAGTAAAGCAAATTGAAACTGCTGAAAAAATACGAGAAATTGATCGTATTAATTTGGAGAAATCACTTTCTGTGGTAGACAATGGGTTAATGACTCTGTCTTCCAGAATATATTCTTTGGACAATATTGTATCCTCTGCCTTTGATGTGATAGACAGAGATTTGCTAATGTTACAACATGGCCAGTCTCAATTACGCTCTATTATAGAACTAGGCTGGACGCTGCAAAATCTTCGTTCAGGCTATGTGCCTTGGCGTTTGATAAACACAACGTCATTATTTTCCAGTTTTAACCTTACTGATAAACAGATCAGTTTGGCACAGAAAGGAGCAGACTATACAATCCTGAGCATCGAAAGACTCGAGAGATTACCATTGACAATGTCAAAAAGTCCTGTCATTGAATGGATAATACACGGAATTATCACAATTCCGATAACAACTTTCCGATTTCATAAATGCCTTGAGTACATACCTGCTGGCCAGTATGAACAATTGGGTAAGGGATATATTAAATCCGAATGGAAATTACCATACACTCATTCTTGCTATAGTGACAGCGACAAAAATGTATTTCTTAGTGGTGACAACTGTAAACACTCACTAAGCGGTATACTTTTGTGTCAGGGTATTAATTTACACGGAGCATGTGATGGAAATTCAAACAACCTCTCATGCCACCAGCTAGTCACACCTGCAACTCAGATAGAGCCCTTCTTTATGCAACTTTCGAACGGGAGTTACATTCTTAGAACGGATCACAGGTGCTGTGGCCTCGCGCCCGGACTAAGTTATCTAGTACAAGTAACGTCCATGGTCAAATGCTGTATGCAAGCATTGTTCCCGAGCGGGCCTCCAGACATAGTGACTCCCCTCTGGCCTCGTCTGAATCTCTATTCTATACGAATTGATACATTAAGCAAAATGAAATCTGTGCTTTTACAGACAACAGTGCCTATAACGTCATCTAAAGAGACGTATGATCTTCTAGTCGCAAGGACGGCTACTGAGGTCCATGACCTTTTATCAACAAATTGCCCCGTGCATTTCGTAGAAATGTTTAGCCAACTCCTTAACATGTCTAGTGCAACAAGCATCCCAGGCATATTTAAGACAGTCTTTACGGGACTGCTAACACCCTTCCAGGCAATTTTGGGAATCTTTCCTAATTTTGTGCACTCCATCTTTGGTGGTATTCCACTATTTTTGGGACTCATCGCAGGGATTCTATTTTTGACCATCCTGCTACGTTATGGCAAGCCTCGGCTCAGACATAGCTCCCATGGGAATGGAAGAGACAATCCTAGCAATGCGCTACAGGGACAGGATAACTAACGTCCTCGGATTGGCCAGGCAGAGAGATCTAAACATGACCTGGTTCCTTTCATTCAGACCGATATGGCAAAATTGCATTTTACCTGTGCTACGGTGTATGCTTTGCGGCGAGGAATGCGTGTTGGACATCTGTCTTTCACTTCCATCAGCAGTACCAATGGACGTCGATACTTTGCTAAGTCCAATAACGGCTCACGCATTGTGTTGTCCCCAGCGGCTACCAATCCTGATGACGGCATTCGTGGAGACTCCTGTACTACAGCCAAGTGGTAACAGTGGAGCGAGTGACAAAAGCAACATCATCCAGGTACAACGTGCTGTGAGCATTGCTGGTCCCGACTATGATGACAGCAATCATTCTCACACCTGCCAAGTTACAGCGCTATCTAATTTGGTTGAACTATCACCTGATTTTGTAGACCAATTCTTTGCGAGCCTGTCTGATACGATGTTCTCTCCCATAGAGAAACAATAACTTTTTAAACTTTTTAGAAGCTTTCCGACACACAGCGTTCCCATGAACTCTGAATTCGGCCTTCAGTTTTGATCAACAAAAAAAAAAAACTGCCAGGAGCTTTGGAAATCTATTTTCTTTGAATTGGACAATTTTTCTAATATTGACCTTTTTTTGGCACGAACAATTCTTTGCTTAACGTAAAAACTATTCTTAGAGAACAGAAGCTTCACACTTCTATTTCTAAACACATCTAGAGACATAACAACATAACACCAGCCTCTAGCACACATGTTATTACAATGCATTTTTATGTGATGATTTATCTCGCATTTCTTCTGTCAGAGATACTTCATGTGTAATTCTTTTTGCATAATCGTTCATTGATTTTATATGCAATAACCTTTTGAATGATTACTATGCTTTAAAAAACGTACAGTACCTAAATTCCATGTATTGCAAGTACGCCTATTTCGAATGCATTTATGTATTTTGGGGTGGGCAATGTTACACATACATCTAATTGCTTAGTTTTAGTAATTTTGATGGACATGTATACGTGGAGTGGGTGTTGCGTGCTTATCTAGGTTCCTGATCGATACTGTGACCTTATGCCCCTATTCGGCTATAAAGCCCTTTATTCCCTATATTGGCATAACCGTTCAAGTGCGATTTTCTGTAAAGTCATCTCTGGCCTCACACGAACAGAGCCACATTCCAGCATGACTCTCTGCTACTTCCTTTGCGACCAATTAGTGCAATGACAGAGCAGCAGTCACTATCTGATATTCCTAGATAACACTCCGAGTTCTTCAACAAGATAAAAACTTAGCAAACCTGGAAATCCCCGCATGCTATGTTTTGATTAGTAATGGAACTCTAATGAGCAACTGATAACTGTCACTTCCTAGTGACATCTTTAATTGACGTCTTATGTCCAGCAAACTTGCGTCAAACCCGGCACCTGTCAGGTATAAATATTACCAACGTTGCCTTAAGCAATGAGCGAACCTGTTGCTGATGCCAGCTGCCTGCATGACCCCGTGTTGGTAACAACTAGCACTCTGTCGCTGCAGCCTGCTATCCTGTGGTGGTGAAGCTACTGATTACCATTATCGCCGCTACAGCGCGAACTGTGGTTCAGTACGCTTGAGGAGCCGTGCAGCCGTCCTCTGCGAAGACATCCAGCCCAGCTGCCCGCGGACGCTGTCACCCCTCCTTCCTCGACGCGCTGAGAGAAGCCGCTGCATTTCTCGTGCAGAGAAATCCAGTCCCGGCGCTTCCGGTTTACCCTCGCGGGTGACTGGGATATCGAGAGAGACCCCTGAAGGAGATACCAATCCTCCATCATTCTATTCAGAGGTATGGTGTTGACTAAACCCTTAGAAGAGAATTCTTGAAACAAACCTTGGCAAAACCAACTTAACTTAAGCTACTTACTTACTCCCCTTCTCACGTGTTAGGCTTAGGTCAGGCACACTGGGGTAGGCTTAGTTAGAAGCACCAGTTGAGTATGTTAGCCTAATGTATATATGACTGTATATATGTTTTATTACTTTTAAACCATTGTATGGCTAAGAAACCATATCAATGCTTTTACAGTTCTATTTCGCAATACTTATCTTACTGTACGTACTTTTTATAATAACAGTTATTGCAATTGTGGCAATACATTTCTCTTGTACGAGAAGAAAGACTGTTCAATAAATGTTAACCCTTTATTGATAAACGCCCGTCTCTCTATTCTCTACATATTGTGAAAGTAAACTGCACTAGACTGACTGAGTGAAATCTATGTCTATTGTTTCACACGACCCTAGAGATCGACTCTTGATCTGAGGAGCAAAGTTGTCATGTTGCACGGTTGTTGGAAAACTGAATCCCTTCTTGTCTGTGCCAAGGAAGCTGATCACTTCCTATGCAGAGAAGAAAGTTTCCAGTGACCTCTGAGCTAGTTGGTAACACAACCCAATTAAGTTTAGCATAGTCAGTGGAGGCCTGGAATATCCGCAGTTCCACGTCGATACTACTGTTTATGTTATTCCAATGCGCAGGGCCTAGTGGGAAACTAGGAACTACACTACATACTGGGGTGAATGTATGACATTGTTCTGCATTCTGTCCATCAA